>NC_086017.1:178380378-178683409 GCF_029281585.2 Gorilla gorilla gorilla
CCCTTTGGGGGTCCCGTCAGGGGTTTATACTAGCCCACCATCCATGCTAAGAGGGACCTGAAATATTTCTGCAAGGGAAGCATCCAGAGTGGACGAAGCTAAAGAAGGGTACAAGGAAGCTTCAGCAGGTGGGGCTAAAGGATAGGCAAGAGATTCGTCATACAAGGGAATTGAGCCTTAATAAGCCTCCAGGGAAGGATAGGCAAGAAATTTCTAATATGAGAAATTGAGCCTAACTAGGACCCAACATGGGAAATACCCCAAGTATTATGAGAAGTGAAAAGGATAAAGATAGCAATAAATATATTCCCCCAGATAGTCCCCTAGGTCTCATGTTAAAATATTGGAAAGGTATTGAGAGAACTAAACATAAGAAAAAGCAACAAATGATAAAATATTGCTGTTTTGTTTGGACCCAGAGTCCACTCCTCAAGCCCTCAATCTTCTGGCCAGTTTGGGTCAAATGAGGATGTAATGTATCAACTCCTAATTCAACATGTAAATGATAAAAGTTCAGTGTTCTCAAGAGAAACTGGACTATGCTCTTTGTTAGAGACAGGGACCTGTTCTCCTCTATCCCTTAAAAACAACTAGGGAAAAGCCCGATCTAGCATCCGACAATGAAGACTCAAAAAACCTGGTTTCCATGGCTAAGGACTGCAGCGCATGGGATCCCCTAGACCACCTTCCCCCACTCATTGCCCCCAATCCTTCCCCTCAGGCAGCTGCTGCTGCCCTGGATCCTGCCCCAGATCCTTCTTCTCCTTACGTTATTCCGCCTCCTTATAATCCTGATTCTTGGGAATCATCGTGCCATAAACCTGTTCCCTCTCAGCCTAAGTGCCCCTCCCTGAAGGAACTCCAACATGGAGTAGAACAATGTAAAAGAGATATCCAAAATTTCTCATTTCCCTCCACATCTATGGAGTCAGCTCTGACTCTCTTCCGCTTGAGAGAGGTACCACAAGGAGGAGCTGCTATTGGCTTTGTAAGTGCTCCCTTAACTAGTTCACAAGTCTGGAATTTAAAGAAGGAACTTAAGCCATTATTAGATGACCCTTATGGGTTAGCAGATCAAGTTGATCAATCCCTGGGACCTCAGTTATACACCTCGGTTGAGTTAATGTCCATTTTAGGCATTCTCTTCTCGGGGGAAGAAAGAGGGATGATCAGTAGGGCTGCTATGGTAATTTGGGAGCGTGAACACCCTCCCAGTCAAGACGTTCCTACCGCAGATCAAAAGCTTCCTGGCCAAGACCCCTGGTGGGACAATAATAACCCAGCTCACCGGGAAAATATACAAGACCTAAGGGAGATGATAATAAAGAGAATTAGGGAATCAGTACCCTGAACCCACAACCTCTCTAAAGCACTTGATATACAACAGGAAAAAGATGAGGGGCCTATGAAATTTCTAAACAGATTGAAGGACCAAATAAGACAATATTCAGGCCTAAACTTAGAAGACCCCCTTGGACGAGGAATGTTAAAACTCCACTTTGTCACTAAGAGTTGGCCAGATATTTCAAAGCAGTTACAAAAATTAGAAAATTGGGAAGACCAACCTCTGAGTGAACTTCTCAGAGAAGATCAATAAGTATATGTTAGAAGAGATGAAGAGAAACAAAAACAAAGGGCAAAACTTGGTGGAACCAAATCCACATACTTCTAAACAAAGCTTCCAGGGGGCTGGAAACTATACAGGGTCCAGACTCCCGTTTAAAAGACCCAAGCCTCCATCTAGAGGACCCAGACCCTCGTCTACCAGACTCTCTAAAGAGTATGGGGGAACAACGTTGCAAAGTCCTACAGCTGGGAGAGAAGGACAAGAGAGGTGTTACAGATGTGGAAGGGCAGGCCACTTCAAAACAGAATGTCCCAAATTACAAAGGGAGAGACAAGCCCTTTCCCTCATTACCTCTGATGAGGAGTAGGGGGCTCAGGGGCTCTGTCTCTTTTACTTCAAGTCCCACCAGAAGCCCTTGATACATTTAGAAGTGGGACCCAATCATGAGCTTATCACCTTTCTAGTCGATTCAGGGGCCACTCGCTCCTCTGTTTCCCTCTATCTGACATTGCCTGCTCTTCAGAAGACCTTTGAGTCTCTGGGATAAAAGTGGAAGGGTTTAAAGCAAAAGTCTTAGAAAGTACAGAAGTTAAATTCTAAGATTGATTGACTCATATCCAATTTTTATTGATCCCTGAGGCAGGAACTAACTTATTAGGAAGAGAATTAATGTTGAAGTTAGGCATAGTCTTATAAGTTAGTCCAAAAGGATTCCTTGCCTCATTAAATTTACTCACCACCACAGATGAGAAATGTATTCACTCGATGTGAAGGAAACCAAGGAAAACTTCAGATTCCCACAATCCACATCAAGCTAAAAAACCCAGAGGAAGTGGTGAGGAGGAAGTAATTCTCTATTCCTTTAGAAGGACAGATAGGGTTAAAGCCCATAATTGAAAGTGTCATGAAAGATGGGCTTCTTGAGCCTCGTATGTCTCTTTATAACACCCCAATACTGCCCGTCAAGAAATCAGATGGGTCATACCGGTTAGTACAAAATCTTAGAGCTATCAACCAAATAGTACCAACTATTCACCCTGTTGTCCCTAACCCTTACACTATTCTCAGTAAAATTCCATTTAATCATCAATGGATTACTGTAACAGACTCAAAACATGCTTTCTGGGCATGTCCCCTAGCTGAAGATAGCTGAGGCACATTCACTTTTAAGTGGGAAGACACCCAGTCAGGGTAAAAACAACAGTATCGGTGGACAGTTTTGCCCCAAGGGTTCGCAGACTCACCCAACCTCTTTAGTCAGATTTTAGAACAAGTGCTAGGAAAGGTTTCTGTTCCAAAGCATACATGCATGCTCCAATATGTTGACGATATCCTCATATCAGGAGAGGATGTGGAAAAAGTAACCACTTTTTCCATACATATCCTTGATCATCTACATTCTGAGGGGTTACAAGTCTCAAAGAAAAAGCTTCAGTACGCAGAACCTGAGGTCAAATATTTAGGCCATTTCGTAAGTGCAGGCAAGTGGAGAATAGGGCCGGAGCAAGTTGAAGGCATCGTGTATTTACCCTTGCCTCAAACTAAGCATGAGCTCAGAAAATTTCTAGGATTAGTTGGATACTGCCGCTTATGGATTGACTCATATGCCTTACACAGTAAGATGCTATACCAGAAGCCTACTCCAGAAAAACCTGACCATCTCCTGTGGACTTCTGAGGAAGTCAACCAAATTGAGGAATTAAAAGAAAGACTTATGACTGCCCTAGTTTTAGCTTCACCTTCTCTAGAAAAGCCCTTTCACCTTTTTGTCAATGTAAATAATGGAGTGGCTATAGGAGTGCTTACCCAAGAGCACGGTGGCTGCCGGCAGCCTGTAGCCTTCTTATCAAAGGTTTTAGACCCAGTCACTTGTGGATGGCCTCAATGCATCCAATCTGTTGCTGCTATGACAATATTAGTTGAAGAAAGCAGAAAGTTAACTTTTGGGGGAAAGTTGACTGCAAGCACACCCCACGAAGTTAGAGCAATACTAAATCAAAAAGCTGGGAGGTGGCTTACTGACTCCAGAATCCTGAAATATGAAGTTATTTTGCTAGAAAAAGATGATTTAACCTTAACTACTGATAATTCACTCAACCCAGCAGGTTTCTTAACAGGAGATCCAACTCTAAACAGGGAGCACCTATGTCTCAATTTAATTGACTACCAAAGGTCAGACCAGACCTAGGGGATACCTCCTTCAAAACAGGATGACACTTATTCATAGATGGTTCCTCCTGGGTGATTGAGGGAAAAAGACACAATGGGTATTCAGTAATTGATGGGGAAACTCTTGAAGAAATAGAGTCAGGCAAATTGCCTAATAATTCGTCTGCCCAGACTTGTAAGTTGTTTGCACTCATCCAAGCTTTAAAGTAATTGCAGGAAGGAACCATCCATATTGATTCTAAATATGCCTTTGGGGTGGCCCATACATTTGGAAAAATTTGGACTAAACAAGGTCTTATTAATAGCAAAAGCCAAGACCTTGTTCACAAGGAGTTAATCACCCAAGTATTAGATAATCTTCAGTTTCCTGAAGAAATAGCTATTGTTCATGTTTCCAGACAACAGAAAAGCCTTTCTTTTGAAAGCTAGGGAAACAACTTAGCAGATCAGATAGCCAAGCAGGCTGCCGTTTCATCTGGAACACCTGTCTTTCACTTAACCCCTTGTCTTCCTCTACTGCAGTCCCTGTCTTCTCAGCCGTGGAAAAAGAAAAATTAATAAAAATAGGGGCCAAAGAAAACCCAGAAGGAAAATGGGTATTACCAGACCAAAGGGAAATGCTATCCAAACCTCTCCTGAGAGAAATCCTGCCTCACTTGCATCAAGGGACCCACTGGGGACCCAAAGCCATGTGTGACGTAGTTCTCAGAGTTCATGGGTGTATAGGAATTTATACCTTGGCCAAACAAGCCACGGACAGTTGCTTAATATGTAAAAAAACCCAACAAACAAGTTATAAAGAAATCTCCCTTGGTGGGGAGGAATCCAGGGCTAAGACCATTCCAAAGTATTCAGAGTGACTACACGGAAATGCCCCCAGTTGCTCATCTAAAGTATTTGTTATTAATAGTAGATCACCTTACTCACTGGATTGAAGCTATTCCCTTTTCAAATGCAATGGCCAATAATGTAGTAAAAGCACTAATTGAAAATACAGTGCCTAGATTGGGACTAACAGAGAACATTGACTCAGACAATGGAACCCATTTCACAGCACACATCATTAAAAAGTTGTCCCAAGACCTAGACATTAAATGGGAATATCATACACCTTGGCATCCATCTTCATCAGGGAAAACAAAAAGGATGAATCAAACTTTTAAAAATCACTTAACCGAATTAGTTCTAGAGACTCGGTTACCATGGACCAAATGTCTTCCTATTTATTGCCCTGTTAAGAATCCAAACTGCACCTCAGAAGGATATAGGCCTTTCTCCTTATGAAATGCCCTATGGACTGCCCTATTTACACTCCACTACCTATATCCCTACATTTGAGACAAAAGATCAATTCCTCAGGAATTACATATTTGGTCTCTCCTTTACCTTCTCTTCTCTTAAAGGCAAAGGTTTCATGGTACAGGCACCACTCCTAGAGTTCCTGGTCCATTAGCATCAGCCCAGGGATCATATCCTCATCAAAAGCTGGAAAGAATGAAAACTTGAGCCAGCCTGGGAAGGACCCTATCTAGTGCTCCTGACCACTGAACTGCAGTCCGGACAGCAGAGACTTGACACTTGAGTCAAGAAAGCACCGTCCACCCCGAAGTCATGTGCCATTATTCCAGGGGAAAACCCCCTCAAACTAAAGCTAAGAAAAATTTAACTCTCTTCCATTCTTCTTTTCACCTTCCAATGCTGACCACCTTGTTATTAATTAACTAAATCAAACATAACCCAAGTTATTACATTTGACGCTTGTCTAGTCATACCCTGTAGAGATCTCCAAAGTCAGAGGCAACTCTCAGCCTCAGAAAAGTATCTCTGCCCCTTTAAAGTGAAAGGCGCCCCCTACCGAGACTCTTGTTCCTTAACAAATGTAGGAAAACAAGTCTGTCATAGCTGGAATGATGTCCTGTGGACAACCGAATATCAAGGCTGGACCTCATCAGCGAGTGGTTGTATATCCTTAAAACCATATATTCTTTTCACTAAGGAGAGCACCTCCCCCAGTTGCCAGTGTAACCAATGTAATCCCATATAAATTTCTATTCTCATTCCCACCTCTACTGATCCTAAACCTACTTTAAGTCGCTTCTATAACATAGGAGCCAACTTGGCTGCACAGACCTCATAGGGTCTTTTGAAATGCATTTTATTAATCCTTCATTCTCTTCACCCCCTTCCTTCTCTTCTCCTTCTGAGCTTTCTTCTAATCAGACTGCCATCTCTTCTATACCTAATGATAATACTAAAGTAGATATTGTAGCAGTAGATGGTCTAAGGCAAACTTTAGAAATTGAAACAGGATATCAAGATGTAAATGCCTGGTTGGAATGGATCAAATATTCTGTCTCACATTAAATAAAAGCAATTGTTATGCTTGTGCACATGGCTGGCCAGAGGCCCAGATCATCCCCTTTCCCCTTTCCACTCAGATGGTCTCCCAGTCAACTGGGCATGGGCTGCATGGTAGCTCTTTTCTAAGATTCCATGGCTTGGGGCAACAAATTGTGGCAAGCTCTCTCTCTGCTATATCCCAAAGTCCAACACCCTGTGGGTCAGCCCCCAAGAGCCATTCAGCTTCGGTCTTCCACTCATTTCACCTCGTGTCTCTCATGACAGGGGGAGAACTTAGTGTTCCTTGGCAGCTTAGCAGGATGCAGTGAGCTTAAGCCTTTCCAGGAGCTTACCCATCAGTCTCCCCTTAGTCATCCTCAAGCAGATGTATGGTGGTGTTATGGTGGACCCTTACTGGACACTCTGCCAGGTAACTGGAGCGGTACTTGTGTTCTTGTCCAATTGGCTATCCCTTTCACCCTGGCAGTTCATCAACCAGAAAAAGAAAAAACACAACGCCGCAAAATAAAAGAAGCCCCTTATGGGTCTTTTGACTCTGAAGTTTATTTAGATGCAATTGGAGTCCCACAGGGGGTACCTGATAGATTCAAAGCCTGAGATCAAATAGCTGCAGGATTTGAATCATTATTTCCATGGGTAACTATTAATAAAAATGTAGATTGGATAAATTATATCTAGTATAATCAGCAATGATTTATTAATTACACTAGAAATGCTGTCAAAGGAATAGTTGAGCAATTAGGACCTACTAGCCAAATGGCTTGGGAAAACAGAATGGCCCTAGACATGATGTTAGCTGAAAAAGGTGGAGTTTGTATTATGATCAAAACCCAATGTTGTACCTTTATCCCAAACAATACTGCCCCCGACAGAAGCATAACAAAGGCCTTACAGAGACTGACTGCTTTGTCCAATGAACTAGCTAAAAATTCTGGAATTGATAGCCCTCTTTCAGGATGGCTAGAAAGATGATTTGGTAAATGGAAAGGAGTCATGGCCCCAATCTTCACTTCTCTTGCAGTCATGATAGGTGTGCTTATTCTTGTTGGGTGTTGCATCATACCATGCATCCGTGGGCTAGTACAAAGGCTTATAAAGACAACACTCACTAAAACCTCCCTTAGTTCTCCTCCACCCTATTCAGATAAGCTTTTCCTTTTAGAAGACCAAGTTGAACAGCAAAGCCAGAACATGTTAAAAAGGTCTGAAGAGAAGAGATTATAAAAATTTAAAAGGGAGGAATTGTAAGATACAATGAATCTTTCTGAGTTTCTTTTCAAAAGGTTTAGCCTGTCAACTTCCTTACCCTTTGTTCTCCAACTTAACTTTCTTGTTTCTCCTTGCCAACAGTTACTGTAAACAGCCTACCCCCTTCCCGTCAGTTCTAATCAATAACTCACATCTCTTCCCTTGGTTACCTGTGCCCATCGTTCCCTTGAAACTGCACGTCTCACAAGCTCCACCACTGTACCTCACGTCCCCCTCCCTTCCATATTTAGAAAAATATTTACAAGTAGCCAATCAGATGAGCTCAGATTTTGCAGTCTGACCCCAGCCCATGGGGGAAGGACACAGAGATAGGGATCGCGTTAAGGATATAAAAACCCCCTGGTGTCCTTTGTTCAGTGTGCACTTGTGACCTTGATTGACACAAGTGGCACCCTTTTGCAAAAGAAAATTGCCTTGATGAGGAAACTAAATTTATATTCGAGTGCTGTTTCTTTTGCGGCATCGGAAATTCATTTATAATAAGTTCAACTTAATATTTTTGTGGTGGAAAAACATTTATCTGAAATGTACAATTAATTTTAATTTGATTTTGATTTTCCTTTTATTAAGTTGGCTAAATATATACTTAAAATATATATTATGGAGTACATAACCCTATTTTTGTACAATTTTTATCATGTTCCTTCAATCTGTTCATTCTACTAAATATATATTCTTCTATGTATACTTATGATATAAACAGTGATGTTTAAAATGATTTTCACTTGGGAGGAGCCAAGATGGCCGAATAGGAACAGCTCCAGTCTACAGCTCCCAGCGTGAGCGACGCAGAAGACGGGTGATTTCTGCATTTCCATCTGAGGTACCGGGTTCATCTCACTAGGGAGTGCCAGACAGTGGGCGCAGGTCAGTGGGTGCGTGCACCGTGCGCGAGCCGAAGCAGAGCGAGGCATTGCCTCACTCGGGAAGCACAAGGGGTCAGGGAGTTCCCTTTCCTAGTCAAAGAAAGGGGTGACAGACAGCACCTGGAAAATGGGTCACTCCCACCTGAATACTGCGCTTTTCCAACGGGCTTAAAAAACCACGCACCACGAGATTATATCCCGCACCTGGCTCGGAGGGTCCTACGCCCACGGAATCTCGCTGATTGCTAGCACAGCAGTCTGAGATCAAGCTGCAAGGCAGCAGCGAGGCTGTGGGAGGGGCGCCCGCCATTGCCCAGGCTTGCTTAGGTAAACAAAGCAGCCAGGAAGCTCGAACTGGGTGGAGCCCACCACAGCTCAAGAAGGCCTGCCTGCCTCTGTAGGCTCCACCTCTGGGGGCAGGGCACAGACAAACAAAAAGATAGCAGTAACCTCTGCAGACTTAAATGTCCCTGTCTGGCAGCTTTGAAGACAGCAGTGGTTCTCCCAGCACGCAGCTGGAGATCTGAGAACGGGCAGACTGCCTCCTCAAGTGGGTCCCTGACCCCTGACCCCCAAGCAGCCTAACTGGGAGGCACCCACCAGCAGGGGCAGACTGACACCTCACACGGCCGGGTACTCCAACAGACCTGCAGCTGAGGGTCCTGTCTGTTAGAAGGAAAACTAACAAACAGAAAGGACATCCACACCAAAAACCCATCTGTACATCACCATCATCAAAGACCAAAAGTAGATAAAACCACAAAGATGGGGAAAAAACAGAGCAGAAAAATTGGAAACTCTAAAAAGCAGAGTGCCTCTCCTCCTCCAAAGGAATACAGTTCCTCACCAGCAACGGAACAAAGCTGGATGGAGAATGACTTTGACGAGCTGAGAGAAGAAGGCTTCAGACAATCAAATTACTCCAAGCTACGGGAGAACATTCAAACCAAAGGCAAAGAAGTTGAAAACTTTGAAAAAAATTTAGAAGAATGTATAACTAGAATAACCAATACAGGGAAGTGCTTAAAGGAGCTGATGGAGCTGAAAACCAAGGCTCGAGAACTACGTGAAGAATGCAGAAGCCTCAGGAGCCGATGCAATCAACTGGAAGAAAGGGTATCAGTGATGGAAGATGAAATGAATGAAATGAAGTGAGAAGGGAAGTTTAGAGAAAAAAGAATAAAAAGAAACGAGCAAAGCCTCCAAGAAATATGGGACTATGTGAAAAGACCAAATCTACGTCTGACTGGTGTACCTGAAAGTGACAGGGAGAATGGAACCAAGTTGGAAAACACCCTGCAGGATATTATCCAGGAGAACTTCCCCAATCTAGCAAGGCAGGCCAACATTCAGATTCAGGAAATACAGAGAACACCACAAAGATACTCCTCGAGAAGAGCAACTCCAAGACACATAATTGTCAGATTCACCAAAGTTGAAATGAAGGAAAAAATGTTAAGGGCAGCCAGAGAGAAAGGTTGGGTTACCCTCAAAGGGAAGCCCATCAGACTAACAGCGGATCTCTCGGTAGAAACTCTACAAGCCAGAAGAGAGTGGGGGCCAATATTCAACATTCTTAAAGAAAAGAATTTTCAACCCAGAATTTCATATCCAGCCAAACTAAGCTTCATAAGCGAAGGAGAAATAAAATACTTTACAGACAAGCAAATGCTGAGAAATTTTATCACCACCAGGCCTGCCCTAAAAGAGCTCCTGAAGGAAGCGCTAAACATGGAAAGGAACAACCGGTACCAACTGCTGCAAAATCATGCCAAAATGTAAAGACCATTGAGACTAGGAAGAAACTGCATCAACTAACGAGCAAAATAACCAGCCAACATCATAATGACAGGAACAAATTCACACATAACAATATTAACTTTAAATGTAAATGGACTAAATGCTCCAATTAAAAGACACACACAGACTGGCAAATTGGATCAAAAGTCAAGACCCATCAGTGTGCTGTATTCAGGAAACCCATCTCACGTGCAGAGACACACATAGGCTCAAAATAAAAGGATGGAGGAAGATCTACCAAGCAAATGGAAAACAAAAAAAGGCAGGGATTGCAATCCTAGTCTCTGATAAAACAGACTTTAAACCAACAAAGATCAAAAGAGACAAAGAAGGCCATTACATAATGGTAAAGGGATCGATTCAACAAGAAGAGCTAACTATCCTAAATATATATGCACCCAATACAGGAGCAAACAGATTCATAAAGCAAGTCCTGAGTGACCTACAAAGAGACTTAGACACCCACACATTAATAATGGGAGACTTGAACACCCCACTATCAACATTAGACAGATCAACGAGACAGAAAGTCAACAAGGATACCCAGGAATTGAACTCAGCTCTGCACTAAGCGGACCTAATAGACATCTACAGAACTCTCCACCACAAATCAACAGAATATACATTTTTTTCAGCACCACACCACACCTATTCCAAAATTGACCACATACTTGGAAGTAAAGCTCTCCTCAGCAAATGTAAAAGAACAGAAATTATAACAAACTATCTCTCAGACCACAGGGCAATCAAATTAGGACTCAGGATTAAGAATCTCACTCAAAACCACTCAACTACATGGAAACTGGACAACCTGCTCCTGAATGACTACTGGGTACATAACGAAATGAAGGCAGAAATAAAGATGTTCTTTGAAACCAATGAGAACAAACACACAACATACCAGAATCTCTGGGACACATCCAAAGCAGTGTGTAGAGGGAAATTTATAGCACTAAATGCCCGCAAGAGAAAGCAGGAAAGATCCAAAATTGACATCCTAACATCACAATTAAAAGAACTAGAAAAGAAAGAGCAAACACATTCAAAAGCTAGCAGAAGGCAAGAAATAACTAAAATCAGAGCAGAACTGAAGGAAATAGAGACACAAAAAACCCTTCAAAAAATCAATGAATCCAGGAGCTGGTTTTTTGGAAGGATCAACAAAATTGATAAACCGCTAGCAAGACTAATAAAGAAAAAAAGAGAGAAGAATCAAATAGACGGAATAAAAAATGATAAAGGGGATATCACCACCGATCCCACAGAAATACAAACTACCATCAGAGAATACTACAAACACCTCTACGCAAATAAACTAGAAAATCTAGAAGAAATGGATAAATTCCTCAACACATACACCCTCCCAAGACTAAACCAGGAAGAAGTTGAATCTCTGAATAGACCAATAACAGGATCTGAAATTGTGGCAATAATCAATAGCTTATCAACCAAAAAGAGTCCAGGACCAGATGGATTCACAGCCGAATTCTACCAGAGGTACAAGGAGGAACTGGTACCATTCCTTCTGAAACTACTCCAATCAACAGAAAAAGAGGGAATCCTCCCTAACTCATTTTATGAGGCCAGCGTCATCCTGATACCAAAGCCGGGCAGAGACACAACCAAAAAAGAGAATTTTAGACCAATATCCTTGATGAACATTGATGCAAAAATCCTCAATAAAATACTGGCAAACAGAATCCAGCACATCAAAAAGCTTATCCACCATGATCAAGTGGGCTTCATCCCTGGGATGCAAGGCTGGTTCAATATATGCAAATCAATAAATGTAATCCAGCATATAAACAGAACCAAAGACAAAAACCACATGATTATCTCAATAGATGCAGAAAAGGCCTTTGACAAAATTCAACAACCCTTCATGCCAAAAACTCTCAATAAATTAGGTATTGATGGGACATATTTCAAAATAATAAGAGCTATCTATGACAAACCCACAGCCAATATCATACTGAATGGGCAAAAACTGGAAGCATTCCCTTTGAAAACTGGCACAAGACAGGGATTCTGTCACCACTCCTGTTCAACATAGTGTTGGAAGTCCTGGCCAGGGCAATTAGGCAGGAGAAGGAAATAAAGGGTATTCAATTAGGAAAAGAGGAAGTCAAATTGTCCCTGTTTGCAGATGACATGATTTTATATCTAGAAAACCCCATTGTCTCAGCCCAAAATCTCCTTAAGCTGATAAGCAACTTCAGCAAAGTCTCAGGATACAAAATCAATGTACAAAAATCACAAGCATTCTTATACACCAATAACAGACAAACGGAGAGCCAAATCATGAGTGAACTCCCATTCACAATTGCTTCAAAGAGAATAAAATACCTAGGAATCCAACTTACAAGGGATGTGAAGGACCTCTTCAAGGAGAACTACAAACCACTGCTCAAGGAAATAAAAGAGGATACAAACAAATGGAAGAGCATTCCATGCTCATGGGTAGGAAGAATCAATATCATGAAAATGGCCATACTGCCCAAGGTAATTTATAGATTCAATGCCATCGCCATCAAGCTACCAATGACTTTCTTCACAGAATTGGAAAAAACTACTTTAAAGTTCACATGGAACCAGAAAAGAGCCCGCATCGCCAAGTCAATCCTAAGCCAAAAGAACAAAGCTGGAGGCATCACACTACCTGACTTCAAACTGTACTACAAGGCTACAGTAACCAAAACAGCATGGTACTGGTACCAAAACAGAGATATAGATCAATGGAACAGAACAGAGCCCTCAGAAATAATGCCGCATACCTACAACTATCTGATCTTTGACAAACCTGAGAAAAACAAGCAATGGGGAAAGGATTCCCTATTTAATGAATGGTGCTGGGAAAACTGGCTAGCCATATGTAGAAAGCTGAAACTGGATCCCTTCCTTACACCTTATACAAAAATCAATTCAAGATGGATTAAAGACTTAAAGTTTAGACCTAAAACCATAAAAACCCTAGAAGAAAACCTAGGCATTACCATTGAGAACATAGGCATGGGCAAGGACTTCATGTCTAAAACACCAAAAGCAATGGCAACGAAAGCCAAAATTGACAAACAGGATCTAATTAAAGTAAAGAGCTTCTGCACAGCAAAAAAAAAAAAAACTACCATCAGAGTGAACAGGCAACCTACAAAATGGGAGAAAATTTTTGCAACCTACTCATCTGACAAAGGGCTAATATCCAGAATCTACAATGAACTCAAACAAATTTACAAGAAAAAAACAAACAACCCCATCAAAAAGTGGGTGAAGGACATGAACAGACACTTCTCAAAAGAAGACATTTATGCAGCCAAAAAACACATGAAAAAATGCTCACCATCACTGGCCATCAGAGAAATGCAAATCAAAACCACAATGAGATACCATCTCACACCAGTTAGAATGGCAATCTTTAAAAAGTCAGGAAACAGGTGCTGGAGAGGATGTGGAGAAATAGGAACACTTTTACACTGTTGGTGGGACTGTAAACTAGTTCAACCATTGTGGAAGTCAGTGTGGCGATTCCTCAGGGATCTAGAACTAGAAATACCATTTGACCCAGCCATCCTGTTACTGGGTATATACCCAAAGGACTATAAATCATGCTGCTATAAAGACACATGCACACATATGGTTATTGCGGCATTATTCACAATAGCAAAGACTTGGAACCAACCCAAATGTCCAACAATGATAGACTGGATTAAGAAAATGTGGCACATATACACCATGGAATACTATGCAGCCATAAAAAATGATGAGTTCATGTCCTTTGTAGGGACATGGATGAAATTGGAAATCATCATTCTCAGTAAACTATTGCAAGAACAAAAAACCAAACACCACATATTCTCACTCATAGGTGGGAATTGAACAATGAGAACACATGGACACAGGAAGGGGAACATCACACTCTGGGGACTGTTGTGGGGTGGGGGTAGGGGGTGGGATAGCATTGGGAGATATACCTAATGCTAGATGATGAGTTAGTGGGTGCAGCGCACCAGCATGGCACATGTATGCACAGGTACCAGCATGGCACATTGTGCACAGGTACCAGCATGGCACATTGTGCACAGGTACCCTAAAACTTAAAGTATAATAATAATAAATAAATAAATAAATAAAAAATGATTCTCACTAAATGTTAATAATGGTTATTTTAAGAGTAGTTAGAATTTGTGGTGGGTTTTTATTTCTTTTTTGTAATTTTGTATTGCTTTAATTTTTCAAAACAAAGATGTATAATTTATAGAACAATAGCAAAGTCGTTACTCCAAGATCAATAAAGGAAGAGACCACTAACAGGAAAAACAACGGAAAAGCAAGTGTGGAATATATGGGACCAAAGAATTTTCTAGCCTGTCTCCTGTATCTGCAGCTGGCTTCTTTCAAACTGTGTGAGTGCCTTTATGATGCAAATAAAAGGATTAATTCCCCTGATGTTTTGCTACTGAGCCAGACCTTTACATGTTCAAGAATATGGTCACTATATTGCTGACTATGTCCACTGAAGTTGGAAATAAAATGCACAAGCATAATTTTTCAAGATGTGGTTTGCCAACTAGCAGCACTGGCATCACCTGGGTATTTGTTAGATATGCAGAATCTTACCTTACCTGACATACTCAATCAGAATTTGCATTGTGACAAGATCCCCTGAATGATCTGTATAAACATTTAAGCTTGAAAAGCACTGCTTTAAAAGATCTAATGGCTCAATTTTCCAATAAGGATATTGAACAGTGGCTTACATAAAGCTACAGAGATTAATCCTATAGTGGGTTTGCAGAAAGGAGAAAAAAAGATTTTTTCCGTGCACATGAAACTATTCATTCCACAATTTAGCTGTGTTTTATAGGCTATGGGGTCCATCTTTGGTGTGGCTGGGCATCCACACATTTTTAAACATATTCAGAGTGATATCAGGGGATTTCCAGGAAAACAGACACAACGGTTGATGGTTAAAGAAAAAGGAAAGCTTTCTTGTTTGCTGGCTTGTTTTGTTAGTGCAAGATATGAAGAATCAGGCTGAGGGCAGAGTTAATTAGCATTATCTAAAGTGAAAAAAAAAATAGGATTACCTGCAAGAGATCTCAGCACTTGTAATTCTTTTTCTAAATTGTCTAAGGTATGTTGATCAGTAGTGTCATCTAAGGAAAGCTCATTCTGGTCAGTAATATCAACATATTCAATTTCTGAAATTTCAGAAGCAGCTCTAGATGATGATTGAGCAGCTGCACTTCTTGATCGAGGATGAGAGGATGAAAGGCAACTGGAGCTTTCTTTAACAGAGTTGGAGAGTGGAAAATTTGCTGTTGAAGGTCTCTGTGATTTCTGACCTAAAATTAAAAGTAAAAAGTTTTTAAATCAACTTTTAAAAATTTGAATGAGTACTTAAAGATACAAAATACCAGGTCCCTGCACACAGAGAAGTTAAGTTCATGTAACAGAGTTTATGAAAAGTTAACTTTGACTATCTCCCTTTCTAGCTAACCACATTTTCTTAATCTCAAATTACTTTTCCAATGTCATAAAGAACACTTCCGTGTATTTTTTTTCCTAATTTTCCTACATTCAGAGGAAAACAAACTAATTTTAATATTCACAAAGGAAAATATCTATAAACTAAGTCAACTTTATAGAGAAACAACACACAATTTTATAACGTATTCCAAAGCCAAACACCACGACATGTGTCTTAAATTCCAGGACAATACCAAACTTAATACCTTGTAAGAAAAAAACCCTTAGAAAAAGCATCGTGCCACTTCCTAGTGAACCAATTTTACTTGATGATGTGTAATTTATTCTTACATTTAAAAATATGGCAACAAAAGAGACTAATTTACAAAATCTATATGAATATTTGGAAAAACACAAGCTTTAAAGAAATTGAGATCACGTCTCTAATTTTCCTAAGGATGAGCTCACTCTCTTCTGGAAAAGTTCCAGAAGCACCAATCTAAATTAGGTTATTACATTGTTCCTCTAGGACAGTCGCTACTTTGTCTTCACCTGTTTTGAAAGTTGACTTAGTTGGTTACTTCAACGTGTTTGCTTCTTTAACAGTAGGAAAAAAAAATCTCTTCAAATCTTATACTAACACAACATAACTAATTTCTAATTTGGTATTTCTCACAAAATATTACTTAATAAGGCCAAGATAATTTTCAAGGTACATATTTAAAAATTCATAGGGCAGGTAAATGCTTTAATGTAATAAATTATTGTTCTGATTTAGGTAAATATATTTATAGTAAACATAATTATATTATAAGATAACTTTGCACTTCCTTAACACAAACTGGCTTTGTAAAACTATTAGGTGGGTGCAATTGTCATTATCATAAAAACCCTAATTTGATGGAACCTATGCCATATAACATTGTTCTCACTCTAGTGACTCAACAAAAAATATAAAATTCAAAAAAGTGACTACAGGCAGTAATCATGTACTAAATATTTAATGAGTATTGAGTTGTTTTGGGGGGGTTTTGGGAGTTTTTTTGGAGAAGGAGTCTTGCTCTGTCACTAGGCTGGAGTGCAGTGACACGATCTCGGCTCACTGCAACCTTTGCCTCCCAGGTTCAAGCGATTCTCCTGCCTCAGGCTCCCAAGCTGGGATTACAGGCGCGTGCCACCACACCCAGCTAATTTTTGTATTTTTAGTAGAGATAGGGTTTCACCATGTTGGCCAGGATGGTCTTGATCTCCAGACTTCATGATCCGCCTGCCTCAGCCTACCAAAGTGGAGTTTGTCTTTTTTTAACTTAAAAAAAATCTACTTTGAATGTGTCTAATACCTCAAGAAGACTCTCAATACAGTATGTAATTATTTAAGCAATTAAAATTGGCCAAGGTAAGTCTCAAAGGGTACCAACTTTAGTGAAAATTTCAGAAATCAATTTTTAAAATAATTTTTATTGAAATAAAATTATGAATAAGTTAAAATAAGACTGATCTTTTGTGTCTATTTGTGCTCAGATAAAAATAATGGGCTAAAATATGCCTAAGTGTTAAAAACATATATCTATATATATATAATTATCCCTGAGAATTATTTTTATTTTTATGACTATAAGTTAGAAATGATTTCCTCTTTTATCTATAATATGTAAAGAACCATATTTATAGCAATCAAGGACCAAACTCTCCAAGTCTACATAAGGAAGCAATAGTACAGGCAATAACAGTAGCTGCACAAGTCAGAGAGTGTAACAATAATTCGCAATATAAATCAAAAATTCTACTCTATGGGGTAAACCACACTTTAGTATCTGTACTATGATATGTCTCAATCAAGGTAAAATTTAAAGGAATTCACAACTCTTACTTTAAAAAAACAAACCAAAGGAAAATGCTATGAGTAAGGACTGGACTTCTGCCAATTCACAGAAATGAAGAAAGAAAAATTTAATATAATGTAGATGCCCTTCAGAAAATCTAGAAGAGTATGAACACTTATAAGAACATTTGATTGCCACAGTATTTAAAGGTAATTGATCCCCATTGAGAAAAAGTACACAAAGGACAGGTCAGACTTATGCTTAGCACACAGCAAAGAAACAGACCATCTTTCTTACTGGAAATATGCTCAAAGTGTAATTTAAAGTAACTAAAACACAGAAGGAGACAGAAGAGGCCCCAATTTGATTCTTGATTTTGTTTATTGTTCTTTTAATATATCATTCTTTCTAATGTTTAATATATAAGGGTACTAATGTTACGGTTAAGTTTAAGATATAACACAACATTAACACTGGCACTAGTTAAAAATGCCATGATTGAGGGGATCACTCCATATATTTTTTTAAAAATCTCAATTTGTAGATTAAAAGCATAAGGAGTTACTTTTGGAGTAACATGCACCATCACTGTCAATGTAATCATAAGAAATTATTGGTTAACACTGATCAGTTATATTCTAAATGTAACAAAATAAATTTTCCTTGGTGTTAACTGAAGAATATATGCTCTATGATTACTAATAAAACTAAGCCAACTATTGGGAAGATAAAATTCAATAGTGCCTTTAAATCATATTAATGGATACAGTATTACTGGTGAGGATATAAAAAACAGGAATAATTCACTGAATGATAATCGTTATTGCTATTCTAAATATAACAATAGAATTAGATGAAATGTAACTATAGCAACATGATTTTAGGTAGTGTTTTAATAACAAATAATATTCTTATCAAAGGACCCAGTATTTTGATCTTAAATAAAGTTTGCAAAACACTGTTGTCTATTGATATTCATGTTTCACTGTATCAACTGCTGAGAATTTATACATAAAAAGAATTCTTAGAAATGTATTTTCTAAGAATTCTTAAATTTATATACAAATTTTATTTAGCAGCATGGTTAAGTGGAAAGAATACTAAACTAGGTAGCTAAGAATGTTATTGTGTTATCTTATAAAATTAGAAATCAGCTTATGACCTGTGAAATACAAAATTCAGGAACTGGATAGTAGAATGTCTTAAATTCCTTCCAACTCTGAGAGCTTGTGAATTAATACTCAATCAAATTCAGTTATAAAATTATTTATCACCCTCTAAAACTGCCAGGCACTGTGTCAGGATTGGGGTATTCAAAAGGGAATAAGACATTGCCTCTACCCTCAAGTTGCACTCCAAACTAACACACAGTTCTACTAGCCTACTCTACTAATTGGAAAACACTTACTGAGCACTTACAATAGGCCAGGCCCTGTTCCATTACTGAAGATACACCAATGAACAGGACAGACTAGTCCTTGATTTCTTTCCAACCAAGGGTAAGAGAGAGCAGGAAAAAAGCTAATAAGATGATGTTAAATAGTGATAGCTTTTACAAGAAAAATAAAAGAAGGTAAATGTGATAGAGGAACTCAAGAGACCAGCACTAGATAGGGTGGTGCCAGAAGGTCTCTCTATGGAGGTAGCATCTGGACTGAGGCTGAATAATGGAAAAGAACCAATCATATGAAGAGTGTGAGAATGGAGAGGGAAATTTCAGAGCATCCTGGAGAAGAGGTAAGATCTAATTCTAAGGCTAAGAAGTGAGTAAGAGAGTGGCTTAAGAACAGAAAGAAAGCAAATGTGGCTACAGTGTAGGAGAAGATGCAGTTAGGAGAGACGGGTAGCCAACCAAGGTGTTGCTGTGTGATACATGGTAAGGCATACTTTTTTCTACTTTCTATAGGGATCCATAGAATGCTTTAGACAATAGAATGGCATGATACAATATATGATTTACGTTTATGGAAAGTATGATTCACTTCCTATAAACTATAAATATCAATACTGTTATGAGTAAAAACAATTCACGCACTGACTATAAATAGTAGAATATAATGGAAATGAATTATAGCAACATGGTTTTGGGAGAAGTAAAAGTGAAAATAGGAGACAAATGGGAGATGAAGACAAATGGCTTGGACTAATCTTGAATAGTGAAGGTAAAAGTGTTTAGTGTTGGGCTTGATTTTAGAGCTGAAATCAGCAGAATCTAAAGATAAATAGGATACACTGAGTGAGAGGCAAGATGACTCCCAAATTTCAGACTTAATCAATGTTTGGATAGAGTTGCCATTTCCAGAGGCAGGAAGATGGGCTAGGGGAGGATTAAGTTGTGGCAGGGATGAGAAGAATGAATAAACTTGCTGCTAAACACACATAGCTACGATGTTTTTACATTCATGACCTTTTAATTTTTATGGAAATGGGAATTCCTCTATATACTGGCATCAGTGCAGAATACAAGATTTCTATAACTTGTGACAGAGCCAGGCAATTTTTAGTTTATTTTAGACCATTATCTCTGCTCAGAAAGCCATTTCCTACCTTCTCTAACTGGTAAATATTATAACTTCTTAAAGACTCAACTGAATGTTACCTAGTCTCTAATATCTTGCCAATCTACACTTTTCAATAGCAAAGTCATTATGTTATCATCCCTATTTCTAAAAAAAACCTTGCTTATATATCTAACTATTATAGCTGATAGGACATATTATCATTAATTACCTATTAAGGTCCAAAAGTAAATTACCCATAGGTCTTTTTATAAAACTTATATGTGGTATAATTTACATATTCACACACACATTTTATATATATCAAAAAATTTATAGCACTTTTCTCAAAATATGGTATTCAGACTGTTTATATTAGCATAACACGGAGTTGTTGTTGTTCAAAAAATAAATGCAATTTCTTAGGCATTACCTCAGCCTTAATTAATCAGAATCCCTAAGAGTCAGATCCAGAAATCTGCATTGCAAGAGGTTTCCCAGGTGATTATGCCCACAGCGACTTTTGAGAAACTTTTATACTGGACTCTAAGCTCTTAAGCAATAGAGACAAGAGTTTGTTTTGTATAAACAGTGTCTGGCAGTAGTGCTTCAACAAACGTTTTTTATAGCAAATTATTGATTTTGACTGATCTGTCCAAATTGATACTTAAAAGCATTTGACTACTGATTTGTAGATTTGTCTTTGTAATAAATTTCTCATAGCACGTATATGAATTTGTTTTCATCAATATACAGTGACTTAAAGCAGTTCTTTCTGATTGCCTCAGAGGGAAGCAACCAGAATTTTTGAAGTTGCTGTCGACTTTGACATAAAAATAGGCATCTAATTATAGAGCCAAAAAAATTATAAATACATTGTTTTCTCCCTAAAAATTATATATCTGACAGATTCTCAACATAAATGTATATGGAAAGGATCTAAGATAGCCAGAGAGTTTTAATAATATATTTTAGGGCAAGAGAGACATATATATCTTATATAGAGAGGCAAATCATATGCAATTAAATTTCTGCCTTGAAGATAGCCTTTAAACCAAGGCAAATAGCCCCCTTTCTCAGGTATTCCTCCTAAACTGTGAGCTCAATAAGATCAGGGAATATTACTTACATATCTCTTTTATCCTCGGGGCCAATCCAAGTGCTAATATCCTCAAAATATATGCTGAGTTACCTGAATTCATTAGTTATCTACTACAACTTCCTACTTTGGCATACAGCAAACCCACTATTGCTGGTATAATGGGATAACAGTAATGTCCTAATAATAGTAGTGATTTTAATGATGTTATATGCTCTGTATACACTCATTAGGAAAGTATTAAAATAGACATTCAGTATGTCAAAAGAATTATTCTATGGAAAATCTTATAATTACTTTGTTTAGAGAATAGAGGTAATGAACTGAAATGAAGATTCCAGGGTCAATACATACAGAATTATATTTAGAACTAAGCTTTCTCAATCCCAGCGAGAAGCAGCATCTTAACCTAAGTCAATCATTTCACATATGGCTCTGTCTGATCATAATATATATCAAGTGAAAGAGTATGCAAAATCTGGTATAAACATACTGCTTCCTGAGTGAGTAATGAAACTGAGTATGTATTTTATAAGGATTGTTCAAAATATGCCATATCCTTAACTACGTTTTGCAAATACTATTTCCTAATACATTGTTATAGAAAATAACTAAGACGATAATTCATGCCTTTGGAAAAATGAGCTCACTTGTTTTTATGCTTTGGTTTTGGAAGAAAAGTCGAGGACATTTAGTTAAAATGAATGAATTTAAATTACAGAACTTCAAAAACTAAATTTCAGGTGCCTACTAAACTGCTAAAAAAGCACACTACTAAAGGAAGTAAGCTGCCAACATGGCACTGCTGCCTTTGAGTCAATGTTACCCATCTTTTGCTGTTTTCTACTTGATGATGGACTCTGAGCACCCTGCAGAACACCCAAGACAATTGCATTATCAGCATATTCACTTAAGCTATGGTCTGGAATCCATTCTCTGCCTTCTGAAATTGAAAAACAGTAAGATAATATAAAGTTTGAAAAGAAGAAAATCCATTTTATTAGTTTTATATTTATGTCTTACTGGACAATATTTAACTGAATAAAGAATATTTACAACAGTGATATATGTTATGAAATACAAAATCTTATTACAAAATAAAAATCATTAAATTAATATATTTTAATTTTAAAAATTTAAAAAGTATATAACAATGCAACATAAAGTATAATTGTTTCTACATGAATAAACACATTTGAATACATAAGATGGCTAGGAATATAGATGACACCAAGATCTAGCTTTCAAAATGGAAACCAAAAAATCATGAAGAGAAGATGGCCAAATAGGAACAGCTCCAGTCTGCCGCTCCCAGTGATATCGACACAGAAGGCAGGTGATTTCTGCATTTCCAACTGAGGTACGTCTCACTGGGACTGGTTCATCTCATTGGGACTGGTTGTACAGTGGGTGCAGCCCAAGGAGGGCAAGCCGAAGCAGGGTGTGGTGTCACCTTACCCAGGAAGGAAAGGAACTCCCTCTCCTAGCCAAGGGAAGTCATTAGGGACTGTACCTTGCACTCGGGCTCAGATACTGTGCTTTTCCCATGGTCTTCGCAACCCTCAGACCAGGAGATCCCCTCCGGTGCCTACACCACCAGGGACCTTGGTTTCCAGCACGAAACTGGGTGGCCACTTGAGCAGACACCGAGCTAGCCACAGGAGTTTATTTCTCATACCCGAGTGGCACCTGGAACATGAGTGAGACAGAAGCCAGGGGGGTGAAGCCAGGGAGCCAAGTGGTCTGGCTTATCGGTTCCCACCCCCATGGAGTCCAGCAAGCTAAGATCCACTGGCTAGAAAGTCTCGCTGTCAGCACAGCAGTCTGAGCTCGACCTGGGACGCTCGAGCTTGGTGAGGGGAGAGGTGTCTGCCATTACTGAGGCTTGAGAGGGTGGTTTTATCCTCACAGTGTAAACAAAGCCGCTGGGAAGTTCAAACTGGGCAGAGCCCACTACAGCTCAGCAAAGCCACTGTGGCCAGATTGCCTTCTCAAGAGTCCCTCCCTGAAAAAAAGGCAGAAGCCCCAGTCACAGACTTATATATAAAATCTCTACCTCCCTGGGACAGAGCACCTGGGGGAAGGGGTGGTTGTAGGTGCAGCTTCAGCAGACTTAAACATCCCTGCCTGGCAGCTCTGAAGAGAACAGCAGATCTCCCAGCACAGCGTCTGAGCCCTGATAAGGATCAGACTGCCTCCTCAAGTGTATCCTGACTGGGAGACAACTCCCAGTAGAGGCCGACAGACACCTCTTACAGGAGAGCTCTGGCTGGCATCTGGTGGGTGCCTCACTGGGACAAAGCTTCCAGAGGAAGGAACAGGCAGTAATCTTTGCTGTTCTGCAGCCTTCGCTGGTGATACCCAGGCAAACAGGGTCTAGAGTGGACCTCCAGCAAACACCAGCAGACATGCAGCAGAGGATCTGGACTGTTAGAAGGAAAACTAACAAACAGAAAGGAATAGTAACAACATCATCTAAAAGAACATCCACTCAGAGACCCCATCTGAAGGTCATTGACTTCAAAGACCAAAGGTAGATAAATTCGCAAAGATGGGGAGAAACCAGTGCAAAAGGGCTGAAAATTCCAAAAACCTGAATGCCTCCTCTCCTCCAAAGGATCACAACTCCTCACCACCAAGGGAACAAAACTGGACGGAGAATGAGTTTGATGAATTGACAGAAGTAGGCTTCAGAAGGTGGGTAATAACAAACTCCTCTGAGCTAAAGGACCAAGTTCTAACCCAACGCAAGGAAGCTAAGAACCTTGAGAAAAGGTTAGTCAAATTGTTAACTGGAATAAATACTTTAGAGAAGAACATAAACGACCTGCTGGAGCTGAAAAACACAGCACAAGAATTTCATGAAGCATACACAAGTGTCAATAGCTGAACAGATCAAGCGGAAGAAAGTATATCAGAGATTAAAGATCAACTCAATGAAATAAAGCAAGAAGACAAGGTTAGAGAAAAAAGAGTGAAAGAAACGAACAAAGCCTCCAAGAAATATGGGACTATGTGAAAAGACCAAATCTACGTTTTATTGGTGTACCTCAAAGTGACGGGGAGAATGGAACCAAGCTGGGAAACACTCTTCAGGATATTATCCAAGAGAACTTCCCCAACCTACCAAGACAGGCCAACATTCAAATTCAGGAAACACAGAGAACACCAAAAAGATATTCCTTTAGAAGAGCAACCCCATGACACATAATCATCAGATTCACCAAGGTTTAAATGAAGGAAAAAATGTTAAGGGCAGCCAGAGAGAAAGGTTGGGTTACCGACAAAGGGAGGCCCATCAGACTAACAGCAGATCTCTCAGCAGATACCCTACAAGCAGAAGAGAGAGGGGATCAATATTCAACATACTTAAAGAAAAGAATTTTCAACCCATAATTTCACATCCAGCCAAACTAAGCTTCATAAGCAAAAGAGAAATAAAATCATTTACAGACAAGCAAATGCTGAGAGATCTTGTCACCACCAGGCCTGCCTTACAAGAGCTTCTGAAGGAAGCACTAAACATGGAAAGGAACAAATGGTACCAGACACTGCAAAAACCTAACAAATTTTAAAGACCATTGACACTATGAAGAAACTGCATCCACTAATGGGCAAAATAAACAGCTAGCATCATAATGGCAGGATCACATTCACACATAACAATATTAACCTTAAATGTAAATGGGCTAAATGCCCCAATTAAAAGACACAGACTCGCAAATTGGATAAAGATTCAAGACCCATCAGTGTGCTGTATTCAGGAGACCCATCTCACGTGCAAAGACACACATAGGCTCAAAATAAAAGAAAGGAGGAAATTTTACCAACCAAATGGAAAGCAGAAAAAAAGCAGGGGTTGCAATCCTAGTCTCTAATAAAACAGACTTTAAACCAACAAAGATCAAAAGAGACGAAGAAGGCCATTACATAATGGTAAAGGGATCAATGCAACAAGAAGAGTTAACTATCCTAAAAATGTATGCACCCAACACAGGAGCACCCAGATTCACAAAGCAAGTTCTTGGAGACTACAAAGAGATGTAGACTCCTATACAATAATAGTGGGAGACTTTAACACCCCACTATCAATATTAGACAGATCAATGAGACAGAAAATTAACAAGGATATCCAGGACTTGAACTCAGATCTGGACCAAGTGGACCTAATAGACATCTACAGAACTCTCCACCCCAAATCAACAGGATATACATTCTTCTCAGCATCACATCACACTTATTCTAAAATTGACCACATAATTGGAAGTAAAACACTCCTCAGCAAATGCAAAAGAATGAAAAGCATAACAGTCTCTCAGACCACAGTGCAATCAAATTAGAACTCAGGATTAAGAAACTCACTCAAAACTGCACAACTACATGAAAACTGAACAACCTGCTCCTGAATGACTCTGGGTAAATAGCAAAATGAAGGCAGTAATGAAGATGTTCTTTGAAACCAATGAGAACAAAGACACAATGTACCAGAATCTCTGGGACACATTTAATGCAGTGTGTAGAGGTAAATATATAGTACTAAATGCCCACAAGAGAAAGCTGGAAAGATCTAAAATTGACATGCTAACATCACAATTAAAAGAATTAGAAAAGCAAGAGCAAACAAATGCAAAAGCTAGCAGAAGACAAGAAATAACTAAGATCAGAGCAGAACTGAAGGAAATAGAGACACAAAAAACCCTTCAAAAAACCAATGAATCCAGGAGCTGTTTATTTGAAAAGACCAACAAAGTAGATAGACCACTAGCCAGACTAATAAAGAAGAAAAGAGAGAAGAATCAAATAGATGCAATAAAAATGGCAAAGGGGATATCACCACTGATCCCACAGAAATACAAACTACCATCAGAGAATACTATAAACACCTCTATGCAAATAAAGTAGAAAATCTAGAAGAAATGGATAAATTCCTGGACACATACACCCTCCCAAGATTAAACCAGGAAGAAGTTGAATCCCTGAATAGACCAAAAACAAGTTCTGAAATTGAGGCAGCAATTAATTGCCTACCAACAAAAAAAAGTCCAGGACCAGATGTATTCATAGCCGAATTCTACCAGAGGTACAAAGAGGAGCTGGTACCATTCCTTCTGAAACTATTCCAAACAATAGAAAAAGAGGGACGCCTCCCTAACCTACTGTATGAGGCCAGCATCATCCTGATACCAAAACCTAGCAGAGACAAAACAAAAAAAGAAAATTTCAGGCCAATATCCCTGATGAACATCCATGCGAAAATCCTCAATAATACTGGCAAACCAAATCCAGCAGCACATCAAAAAGTTTATCCGCAATCAAGTCGGCTTCATCCCTGGATGCAAGGCTGGTTCAACAAACGCAAATCAATAAATGTAATCCATCACATAAACAGAACCAATGACAAAAAACATATGATTATCTTAATAGATGCAGAAAAGGCCTTCAACAAAATTCAACAGCACTTCATGCTAAAATCTCTCAATAAAACTAGCTATTGATGAAACATATCTCAAAATAATAAGAGATATTTATGACAAACCCACAGCCAATATCATATGGAATGGGAAAAACCTGGAAGCATTCCCTTTGAAAACCGGCAAAAGACAAGGATGCCCTCTGTCGTCACTCCTATTCAACATAGTATTGGAAGTTCTGGCCAGGGCAATCAGGCAAGAGAAAGAAATTAAGAGTATTCAATTAGGAAAAGAGGAAGTCAAATTGTCTCTGTTTGCAGATGACAGGATTGTATATTTAGAAAACCCCATTGTCTCAGCCCAAACCTCCTTAAGCTGATAAGCAACTTCAGAAAAGTCTCAGGATACAAAATCAATGTGCAAAAATCACAAGCATTCCTATACACCTATAACAGACAGAGAGCCAAATAATAAGTGAGCTCCCATTCACAATTACTACAAAGACAATAAAATACCTAGGAATACAAGTTACAAGGGATGTGAAGAACCTCTTCAAGGAGAACTACAAACCACTGCTCAAGGAAATAAGAGAGGACACAAACAAATGGAAAAACATTTCATGCTCATGGATAGGAAGAATCA
Organism: Gorilla gorilla gorilla; assembly: GCF_029281585.2. Classification (NCBI taxonomy): domain Eukaryota; kingdom Metazoa; phylum Chordata; class Mammalia; order Primates; family Hominidae; genus Gorilla; species Gorilla gorilla. The sequence goes on from NC_086017.1 coordinate 178,407,350, forward strand.
ATATCATGAAAATTGTCATACTGCTGAAAGTAATTTGTAGATTCAATCCTATCCCCATCAAGCTAATATTGACTTCTTCACAGGATTGGAAAAAAATTACTTTAAATTTCATATGGAACCAAAAAAGAGCCCGCATGGCCAAGACAACCCTAAGCAAAAAGAACAAAGCTGGAGGCATCACGCTACCTCACTTTAAACTATACTACAAGGCTACAGTAACCCAAAACAGCATTGTACTGGTACCAAAACAGATATATAGACCAATGGAACAGAACAGAGCCCTCAGAAATTATGCCACACATCTACAACCATCTGATCTTTGACAAACATGGCAAAAACAACTAAAAGAAAAGGATTCCCTATTTAATAAATGGTGTTGGGAAAACTGGCTAGCCATAGGCATAAAACTGAAACTGGATCCCTTCCTTACACCTTATACAAAAATTAACTCAAGATAGGTTAAAGACTTAAATGTAAGAACGAAAACCATAAAAACCCTAGAAGAAAACCTGGCAATACCAGTCAGGACATACGCATGGACAAAGGCTTCATGACTAAAACACCAAAAGCAATGGCAACAAAAGCCAAAATAGACAAATGGGATCTAATTAAACTAAAGAGCTTCTGCACAGCAAAAGAAACTATCATCAGAGTGAACAGACAACCTACAGAATGGAAGAAAATTTTGGCAATCCATCCATTGGACAAAGGGCTAATATTCAGAATATAAAAGGAACTTAAATTTACAAGAAAAAAACAAACAACCCCATCCAAAAGTAGGCAAAGGATATGACATACACTTCTCAAAAGAAGACATTTATGCAGCCAACAAACAAACAAACAAAAAGCTCATCATCACTGGTCATTAGAGAAATGAAAATCAAAACCACAATGAGATACCATCTTACGCCAGTTAGAATGGTGATCATTAAAAATTCAGGAAACAACAGGTGCTGGAGAGGATGTGGAGAAATAGGAATCCTTTTACACTGCTGGTGGGAGTGTAAATTAGTTCAACCATTGTGGAAAACAGTGTGGTAATTCCTCAAGGATCTAGAACTAGAAATACCATTTGACCCAGCAATCCCATCACTGGGTATATACCTAAAGGATTATAAATCATTATATTATAAAGACACATGCACACATATGTTTATTGCAGCACTGTTCACAATAGCAGACTTGGAACCAACCCAAATGCCCATCAATGATAGACTGGATAAAGAAAGTGTGGTACATATACATCATGGAATACTATATAGCCATAAAAAAGGATGAGTTCATGTCCTTTGCAGAGACATGGATGACACTGGAAACCATCATTCTCAGCAAACTATCACAAGAACAGAAAATCAAACACCACATGTTCCCACTCATAAGTGGGAGTTGAACAATGAGAACACATGGACACATCAAACACTGGGGCCTGTTGGGGGGTGGTGGGATAAGGGAGGGATAGCATTAGGAGAAATCCCTAATGTAGTGATGGGTTGATGGATGCAGCAAACCACCATGGCACGTGTATACCTATGTAACAAACGTGCATGTTCTGCATATGTACCCAGAACTTAAAGTGAAATTAAAAAAAAAATCATGAAGAAACAAAAAATTGGAATATATATATATATATATAACTAGTAAGGAGATTAAATCTGTTAACAAAAATTTGCCAATAATGAAAAGTCCTGGACCTAATTGCATTACTGGTGAGTTCTATCACACATTTGAAGAAATAACACCAGTCCTCAAACTTTTCCAAAAGATTGAAGAGGAGGGACATCAACTCATTGATACTAATGCCAAACAAAGACACTACAAGTAAAGAAAATATCAGAACAATATCATTTATAATCAGTGATGTAAAAAATCTTCAAAGTACAAGCAAACCAAATTCGGCAGCATATTAAAAACGGTTATATATCATGATCAAATAAAATTTATTTCTGAAATGTAAGGATGGTTCGGCATATGAAAATCCATCAGTGTAATACACCACATTTATAGAATGAAAGAAAAAAACGCATAATCATCTCGATTTATGCAGAAAAAGTATTTGACAAAATCCAACACACTTTTATGATAAGAACAACCAACAAACTAGGAATAAAAGGGAAATGCCTCTACATAATAAAAGTAATATGCTAATAATCCACAGCAAACATCAAACTCAATGGTGAAAAATAGAACAATTTCTAAGATCTAGAGCAAGGCAAGGATGCCTGCTTTTGCTACTTCTATTCAATATAAGTAGCCAGAACAGACAAGAAAAATAAAAGACATTTGAATTAGAAAGGAAGAAGTAAAATTATCTTTGTTCACAGATGATGTGATCTTATATGTAGAAAACACTAAACATTCCACAAAAATATGTTAGAATAAATGAAATCAGCAAAGTAGTAGGATACAAAGTCAATAGGCAAATACCAGTTGTATTTCTATATGCTAACAATGAACAATCTGAAAAGGAAATTAAAGAAACAATTCCATTCACAATAGCATAAAAAAGAAACAAACTTAGAAATCAACATAACCAAGGAGGTGGAAGACTTATGCAATGAAAACTATAAAACATTGCTGAAAGAAATTAAAGAAGACACACATAAAAAGAAACATTTCTCATGTTCATGAACTGGAAGAGTTAATAGTGGTAAGGTGCCAATGTTACCCAAAGTGATCTATACATTCAATATAATCCCTATCAAAAGCTCAATGACATTTTCCGTAGAAATAAAAAAAACCCATCATAAAATTCACATGCAATCACCAGGTACCCTGAATAGCCAAAACAATATTAAAAACAAGAGCAAAGCTGGAAGACTCACACTTTCTGATTTCAAAACTTATTACAAAGATACTGTAATCAAAACAGTGTGATACCAGTACAAAGACAGACATACAGACCAATGAAATGGGATAAACAACCCAGAAATATATCCTCACATATACAATCAAATTATAATGATTTTTAAAAAAGTATCCTTATGGTATAAAACTTATTTTGAAATATGTATATATTGTTGAATTGCTAAATCAAGTTAATTAACATATGTATTATCTCACCAATCATTTTTTTGTGTGTGTGGTGAGAACACTTAAAATTCACTCTCTTAGCCAAATAATTTTTGACAAGGGTGCCTAGACCATTCAATGGGGGAAAGAAAGGTCTTTTCAACAAATGGTGCTGGAAAACTTGATATCCACAGGCAAAATAATGAATCTGGACCTTTGATACCATGTACAAAAATAAACTCAAATTGATCAAAGACCTATATGTAAAACCTAAAACTACAAATACCCTAGAAGAACGTATAGGCCCATGACATTGGCTTTGGAAATGAATTCTTAAATATGACACTGAAGGAACAGGCAAGAGCAACCACAGAAGTAGACAAATTGGACTTTATAAAAACTGGAAAAAAACTGCATCCAAAGACACTATCAACAGAGTAAAAGGGCAATCCACAGAATGGGAGGAAATAGTTGCAAATAATATATCTTATGAAGAAGCAGTATCCAGAATATAATAAGGAACTCCTATAACTCAACAATGAAAAAACAAATAACCCAATTAAAATAAGAGCTAAGGAATTGAATAGACATTTCTCCAAAGAGTATATACAAATTACTTATTAAGCACATGAAAAGATGCTTAACATTATTAATCATTAGGAAAATGCAAATCTAAGCTACAATATTGTACCACCTCAGACCCATGAGGATGACTATTCTCCCCCCGACCCCACCAAAAAAATAAAAGAACAAGTATTGTCAAGAATATGTAATAATTGGAACATTTGTGCCCTGTTGGCAGTAATGTAAAACACCAACCAGATGCTGGCACCATACTACTTATACAGCTTGCAGAACTCTAAACCAAATAAACTTCTTTTATTTATAAATTATGTAGCCTTGGTTATTCCTTTATAGCAACACTAAAAGGTCTAAAATAACCACACTTTTAAATGCTAAAAAATCCTTCCTAGTTTCATTGTAAGTCATAGTTTCTCACATTCTGATAGTAACCTTAAATGTAAATATATGGCAACTAATACAAGGTTAATAATTTTAGGCTGGCAAGAAGAAAATGATTTTATCCATTGAACAGAATTGCTCAGTATTTCCTAAGATGAGAACAGACTGTTTTAGAAAAATGAGCTAGAAATTTACCTGCAAGTGTAATCCTAGTACTGGAATTGTTGCATTCTAAACGATGAGAAGGAAGTAAGTTGAGACTTTCATTTGTATCAAAAACAAAGAATCTCTCAAGTCCTTGATATTGTTTTGTTATAGGCTTACTTCTGCAGGCTATTTCTTGTAACAACTAAGAAACAAAATATTCAACAATATTATTTTCTAACTCATTAAACAAACAAGCATATTCATTTATCAGATACCTACTTGGTATCTGATATACTTGGCATAAATTCTTCCCTCATCAAGTTTAGTTTCTAACAGTGGAGACAAATAATAAAACAACATTTATATATAGGAAGTTCTAACTACAGTTATAGTAATTCTCTGAAAGTTGATACTAATCCAAAGAGGACAGAAGTTCATGAAATAAAATAAACTTTTTTTCTCTTTATTCCTTTATTTTCATCCCTCAGTGTCTTTGCACATAAATTATCCTGGAATACAGAGTTACTTTCACATGCAGTGGCTTTGAACTAGTGTCTTTGTCTATATATAAAATAATTTCAAAACTGAAGGTGAAATACCAATGGGAAATATCTGCCCTGACAATGGTCATGGAAAAAAAAATGTAAGTTAACAATACACTCATCATGAAGCAAATATAAAGTAGGAAACTGTGGCAAGAGGAAGATAAGTAATTTATGAAGTTTATATAGCTAGAAACTAGCAGACCTAGGCTTTGAATATAGGTCTGCCTGATTTGAAACCTAGACTTATCCTGCCACCCTATTAATTCATTTTTACATGTTCTTATTCTAGGATTGAATATAACTGGGATTTTAAAAAATGTGAATCCAGTAGAAACAGATTAGGAATTCATTAGTAAGAGCTCTAGATGAGGTTATAGTATAATCAGAGTAGCTATCAGTTTTTAACAATTCCGTAATGAATCTAACTAATGCCCAAATATAGTCTGTTCCCATAAATCAATGTAAAGCAACTTGCTTTTTTATAAATTTATAAATTATATAAATGAGATCATATTAAAGAACAAAGCTAGTGACCAATAAAGCATGTCATTCAAAGACAAATCGAAATCCAAAATTCTCAGCACATATCCCCTGGCCCTCCCAGACACCAATAAACAATTACAGAATTCTTTCCACTCTACTGAAGCTTATATTTGAATTATGCAATTGCAAATCTGGAAGAGTTTTGAATGTCTTGGTTTACAGATAAAAATCCTAAAATAGTTATGTTTTGTTTACTTTTAGCACAAACTTACAAAGTTAACTATTGATAGTTTTACAGCCAGAACAAAGGACCCCTGACTAGTCCATTGTTTTCCTAACTACTGCCCTACAAATTAGTACTTAATTCCGTAGGAAGTACCACCTTACACAGAAATCATTTTCTGAAAACTGAAGTACAAAATGAACAATTTTATACTCAATTTGGATGGAGCACAATAGATTTCTAAGTCATTTCTTCTGATGGAATGGCTTCTACTAGGACAGAAAAAGAGGGAAATAGGTTCAGGTATAGTTCTTAGGAATGAAAAGAAAGTAGATTCAACCACTTTATTCAGAAGCAGGAACTCAGTCTGCAAACTGTGAAGTACCAATTATGATGGCCACTTTAGAAAGCTCTATTTTACAGCTCCCCTCCACCTGCTTTTCACCTTTTGTTTTACAACTCTTCAAATTCTCTTGTGATCCAACAACTTAATTCTTTATAGAGATTGGCCATCTCCTATAATAAGATGCTCAGGGAGAACCTTTCGCACTCAGCTTAAGTCCTGTCTTACCAGTGGTGGAAAATTTCTGTGAAACTATTTACACTTTTTTTTTCCTCAGATATAATTATCTAGGAATGGATTAAAACATTATTTTATTTATAAAAGGGGCAATCCTGGAGTCAGAAACCCATTAGTTTGTTGAGAATTCTTTTAAAATCCTATGACAGATTATTCCTGAAAAAACTTCAAATCTCTCAATCCAATATCCCCCAGGAGGAAAAGGCAAGCTTTACATAACACTATTTTATTACTGTCCAGGACTACCTTTAGTCTCACCTAATTGAAAAAAAACAATAACCATGTAAGCCATTTTACAACAGTCACTGGTTTTTGATTATGTCAGCAGCTTTGAGCTGCTGAGAACTTTATGAATCCTATGCACTTAAACACTCATTCAGATTGTTTCCTGAACTAGCTCTGTCAGAACATATTTTATACTGAGCAATATTTTATACTGAGCAATGGATAGTCTTAAATTGAATAAAACAAGAATGTATACCAGCCACACACATTCCCACCCCCACCCAACCCTTTTTTTTTTTTTGAGATAGAGTCTCACCCTGTCACCCAGGCTGGAGTGCAATGGCGCGATCTCAGCTCACTACAACCTCCGCCTCCCAGGTTCAATCGATTCTCCTGCCTCAGCCTCCTGAGTAGTTGGGTAGTTGAGATTACAGGCACCTGCCACCACGCCCAGCTAATTTTTGTATTTTTAATAGAGACAGGGTTTCACCATGTTGGCCAGGCTGGTCTCGAACTCCTGACCTTGTGATCCACCCACCTCAGCCTCCCAAAGTGCTGGGATTACAGGCGTGAGCCACCGTGCCTGGCCTTTTTTTTTTTTTTTTTAACTTTTAAGTTCAAGAGTACTTGTGCAGGTCTGTTACATAGGTAAATTTGTGTCATGGAGATTTGTTGTACAGATTATTTCATCACCCAGGCATTAAGCCTAGTACCCACTAGTTATTTTTTCTAATTCTCTCTCTCCTCCCACTCATCATCCTCTGATAAGCCCCAGTGTATGCTGTTCCCCTCTATATGTTCATGTCACACACCTTCCTTTTAAGAAACATCTAAACTTAGTGACACACCTGTTACATTAATTGAATAGAGTAGTATGCATTAACATATAAAAGAAGTAAAGGAACCCTGCTGTAAATTATTGGTGCTATGTAAGTCACAGCTATCCTGACAGACTCTGATCAGTTGAGAGTAGACCAGGAATTCAATGGGATGCAAATCATCAGACTATCTAACTAAATGAAAGGTTCCCTGAGAAAGTGGATTGGATAAATAGGTAGGGCCTGAGGGCAATACATGTTTCCTTATCCTCTCATACTGAATTGAAGAGAATGGCCGGAAAGAGTTTTCCCAGTGAATTCCTTTGAGTTTATTACTGCTTTATTACTTTTGAGTCAGATTCATAGTTCATTAATTTTTACTTTTTTCTTGCATTTGGGATTATAAATTTCCCAATAAGTAGTATTTGAGTTTCATCCTATACATTATTTATCTGTGATGTTTTTGCTTACATTCAGTTCTAAATATTTCTACCTTCTATTTTAATTTTTTCATTAACCTGGACATATTTGGCCGGGCGCAGTGGCTCATGCCTGTGATCCCAGCACTTTGGGAGGCCAAGGCGGGTGGATCATGCGGTCAGGAGATCGAGAGCATCCTGGCTAACACGATGAAACCCCATCTCCACTAAAAATACAAAACGTTAGCCGGGCGTACTGGTGGGCGCCTGTAGTCCCAGCTACTCGGGAGGCTGAGGCAGAAGAATGGCGGGAACCCGGGAGGCGGAGCTTGCTGTGAGCCACGATGGCGCCACTGCACTCCAGCCTGGGCAACAGAGCAAGACTCCGTCTAAAAAAAAAAAAAAAAAAAAAAAAACCTAGACATATTTGAATTTATTAATTTTGTTAGCATTTTGCTATCAATTTATAATTTATTGTATTATGGTTGGAAAACACAGTGTGTAATATGATTTCTTTAGCATTTGTTGAAACTTCCTTTGTGGATTTATTTTTGTAATGTGTTGTAACATGTATTTTGTAAATGTTCCATGTGTTCTTGCAAAGAACACACATTCTCTAATTATTGAGTATGTGGTTCAAAATATGTTCTTTAAACTTATTTGTATTGATCAAATCTTCTCTATCTTTACTAATAGAAAATCTTATTGGATTGATGGATCTGTCAATAATACCATGTGGTTTTGTCCATTTTTGCTACAACATATCTGAGGCTATATTGATTGGTACATACAAATTCAGATTTTCTTTAATCTTTCTATTAAATAGTTGATTTTATCATGCACATAATGGTCCCCTTTACCCTGATAATGTTTTATTACCTTAAATTTTTTTTTTAAATTACTGCTTGCCTTTACTCTGAAATTCCTCCCCCCACCCCATGTTTTAAGCAGGTTTCTGGTAAAATAACTATACACACACACACTATCCACATTTATTCTAATTACTTATATGATTGGGTTTATTCCTGTCAGCTCTACTCTTTCTACTTGCTGTCAAGAATTGTGAAGGGTCTGAGATTTTATCCTACATGCAAGCCTGTTATAGTTTCAGGGATGCTGGACGAAGACACAAGACTCCTTGGTCAGAGACAAAGGACTTTATCACTCACAACAATAGCAGTTGCCAGAGTATCATCATTTGCACCAATTCCCAGAACCCAGTTTTCACAGGACATCATGAAGAGAGCCACGTGACATCTGCACATACCCTGAGCTGTGTTACAGGAGAGAAATCCTGATCTTAGGAAATCCAATTATTTTATACTGGGCAGTAAGCCTGCCTGACCTTTGCCAGAGGAAAACATTATTTTTATTACACCAGACAGTAAACAAACCTAGTCTTTGCTCTGAAGAGGGACATAATCTCTATATTTCAAAGCTGTTATCTGTACAAGCACCCTTGAAAATATACTTTGGAACAAATAGAGTCAGCGGTTTTGCTCAAAAGATGTGCAAAAAAACATGAGAGACCCAAGAGGAATTGTACACCAACACTTAACCATACTATTTTTCCTTTGATGCATTTATTTCCTGACTGTTTTAATTAATTGGATTTTCTACAGTCCCCTTTTCCTTTAGTATTTTGGATGACATACATTATGTCTGTAACATTTTAACTGTTACTCAAAGTATTTAACATGTATAACTAAAACACTAAGTCAACAATCCCTACAATGATCTCTACCTTCCTTTATAATACAGAATCTTAGTACTTTTAACTCTAATCATACATATCTAACAGTCTTACAAGTTATGGTACATATTATTCTCATTCAAATTTCTTCTTTTATAATTCTCAAATTGGGCATTATAATAATTATTTTGTAATACATCTAATATATTTGCCATTTTCCCCTCACACCATTATTTCTTGCATCCTACTTCTTCCTTCCAGGTTTAATTTCTTCCTTTTTGAAGTATATCATTCAGATGTTCATTCAAGAGGGGAAATAACTAAATTATCTGAACTTTTGTCTAAACTTGCCATTATTTTATTCTTGGTCTTGAATGAAAGTTTTGCAAGCCTTACAATTCTAGATTGTTAGTCAGTTCTATTAGAAGTTTAAAGATAATGTTCCACTGTGTTACACTGTTGAGGCTATCTGTTGCTGTGCATGAGAATTTAATGTCAATCTGGTAATTGCTCTTTGGAGATAATTTTCTGTTGTCTTTTATTGCTTTTAAGATTGTCTATGAGGTATCTCAAAAATAAGTCATAGTGTGAATTTGTTTTTATTTATATTGTTCAGGAATTGTACTTTGTTATTTCACAGTCTTTCATATTACTAACTCTTCATATGTCTTTGCTGCAATACAAGCAATTTTTTAAACTTATCTTCCAGGGTAATATTTCTCTCCTTATTTGTATTTAATATGCTGTTTATATCCATTGTATTATAATTTGAATAAATATATTTTGAATGTTAGAAATTTGTATTGGCCTTCATAAATGGAGCAGTCCATACTGTCTTATTCTTAAGTTCTTTTTATTTCTTCCTTTCTATTTTTAAACATTTTAAATATAGTCTCACAGGATAGAGATTGAGTCTCTCTCTCTAGAGCAAAGAGCAGGTTTGTTTACTGTCTAGTGTAATGAAGATAGTCTTCCTGTAGGACAAAGGTCTGGCAGGCTTACTGCCCAGTGTAAAAGATCGGGTTTCTTAAGGTCAGGATTCCTCACTTATTACACAGCTCACTATATATATAGATGTCACCTGGTACTCTTCATGTTGCCCTGTGGAAATCTGGAAATTGAAGTTCTTGTTTTCTCTGCTGAAATGCATGCTATATGATCAATCGTTTTCTTCACTGGGGGAATGAGAAGATAAGCCCATCTGAAGTGGAGCTTTATTTTGTGGAATCTATTGTGGGATAAGGTGTAAGCATGTCCTTTTATAAAGTATTAGTATGTACTTCTGTCAGATACATCAGGATATTAATAGGCACGGATTAACAATAATGTTAATGTCTTGGCTTCAAGTTTCCAAGCAAGAAATACATATACAAATGTATATTTGGGTATGTATATCCAAACCTATGCTAAATGAAAGCCCAAGATATCTATTTTCCAGGTGAAATGTTTTATTGGCCTAGCCCAGATCACTTGCAGAGATCAGTTTCCTTTCATCTTGTTGCACCTATGGGTGTGTTCCTAGTGCATTCCTTTAATGACTGATCAGATATTTAGGGGTCTACGTTTTTGCAGAGGACTCAGTTCCAATTTCTTATCTCACAAAGGTACAATATCTGCCACAAAGTGGGCACAGAAAGCCAATCCTCCAAGCAGAAGTAGCAGCAACTCAAGTATTCATCCTTCTGCTTTTTTGCTTCCCTCTTCAGGAACCATAGGAATTCATTTTAAATGACTTCTAAGCATTGTTAAAAATGTTTGCCTCACTTAAATTTCCAAAGAATGTATTATTAATAATTACAATTAGTAAAGATTTCTAGTATATAGAATGAAATTCAGATATAGTTTTAAAACATGGTAACAATGCAATAATGAGCTACTTTACGTTTCCTATGAGAAGAAACAAAAACTACACCTCTATTTCTTTATTAGCCATCTTCCTGAAAGAATTACCTTCTTCATCTTATACTTACATTAAACCACAGTAACTGGTTCTGTCTAGATATCTGCATTTATTTCATTTTGACCATTGACTATACTATCGTAAAAAACTAGAAAGGATTTATTATACTGTATTATTCATAATGAATTTCATTTGGAAAAGTAACAGTGCTCTTACTGTGCTGCATAAGGTGGGCCTTAAAGTATTATTTATCACAGAAAGCCACTTATTAAAATGGCATTCCTCATATTAGAATTTGTCCTAGAAGCCATTAATGTTCTCTCCCATATGAGTCACTCTTCAACTATCTCATAATAATATAAGGCAGCACATTTTAACTTCAATAGGAAGTAACTTGAGAATGTATTGTGTCACTAAGACATTTTCTTATGAGGTTTCTTATAAAATTTTAATATAATAAACATAATAGAGATTTACCAGTGATGACTTTGTAGTTTTTGAGTCTTCAAAGCTTGGCCTCTTATACAGATTGCTGAATTCCAAGGATTCTTTGATGTCTTGAGATAATTTCTCCTCAAAGGGAGCTTTTTCTAAATCTATACCTAGCAAAGTGTCCTTGCTTTCAAGTGATACACAGGAATCATCAGACTTTTGATTACTTTCTAAACCTATATTTTTCTCCTTTGAATTTCTTTCAAAGGAGGTGCTTTCCTCAATTTTTTCAATGTCATAAGAATACACATCAGGATCCACGATGTTGTCAAAATCTGTGTTTGAAGTTTCTGCTGTTAAAAACACACAGTTACAAAAGGTACATAAATAAATATAAACAAATCATTAAACTGTTAATAAACCAAAAGTTCTGTGGTAAAAAAACTTTATCAATAAACACTATTTCACAAATTCCTTTACTGATGTTTTAGCGTTAAAATATTTTTACTATGCTTATATTCGTAAGTGGTAATCATAATTCACTTATAGAACCAAACATTAATGAGCTAGACTAGTAAAAGAAGGTAATATTTTATTTTGCAATGAAATCTTAAAATTGATGCAAATTTTTATTTCAGCCTCTGGTTCAATTCTCACTTTCCCACCTCCTCCTCTCACTCAAATTTTACAACAGTAATTCATGAGAAGTAACACAGAGGGAACATTTTTTCATTTTGCCATTTTTCCCTAGCATGCCTAGCAATAAAGAGAGGGCACAGGGAAATGTGCCAGATGAAAGAAGAGCAGCAGTTGGGGGCACAGAAAATGTGTAGCAGGGACACCTGCTTCTAGAAAGCTACAAAGTGAACAAGATTGTATTAGTCATCCACCTCATTATGTCTGCTTTAAATAAATCATTTGGTTTACATCACTGGTTTTTAACCTGGTTGCACAGTAGAATCATCTGAAGGCACTCTTTAAAATTGTCAGTGTATGGGCCTGACCCCAAACCAATTAAATCAGATCCTGAGAGTGGAACTCAGGCATTGGTCTTTTGAACTTCCCCTTGCTAAGTTGTCCAGGTGATTATAGCGGGTAACACAGTAGTGAAACACTGGTCTAGATTTTCTGAAAAATAAAAATTCTTTGAATGTTTATACCATACTACTTTCATTTTAAATAAATGTACACCATTATCCAGACTGAATATAGCTTCTTCTGGTTATCCCTTACTCTGTTCCAAAGACAAATATATCTATAAGTAGACTATGTAAAATAGTAGAAACTCTGAATAAAACTGTCTCCTGTGATGTAAATGCTTTACAGCTTTACAAAGGACTTGCTTGTTGCAATCAAATGTTTATATAACTCGACAATTTCAGATAGTCAACTTCTGCTACCTCTTCGATAGTATATATACTGGGAAAAATAAAATAATCTCTGTTTCAGAGAAACATCTTTAGAAGAAAACCTTTATAAAGGCTATTCAATACAATAAAACTCCCACAATAATGTTGTACTTCCCTCTTAAACCTGAATGGAAATTATCCAATTTGGGGGGGAGAAAAAAAATGCCATTTCCTATATTAAAATGTCTACAACTGAAGTAGAAGGCAGGATTTGACTCTAGAGGCAGGGCCTGGGCTCCAGACCAGATTGAAGACTAGTGGAAACAAGGAAGTCAAAAGTAACTCTCTCCGTAAGACACACCCACACAGGTGCAGAAAAGGCTTTCGACAAAATTCAACATTCATTCATGTTAAAATCTCTCAATAAACTAGGTATTGAAGGAATATATCTCAAAATAATAAGAACCATATATAACAAACCCAGAGCCAACATCATACTGAAAGGGCAAAAGTATTCCCCTTGAAAACTGGCACAAGACGAGGATGCCCTCTCTCACCACTCCTATTCAACATAATATTGGAAGTCCTAGCAAGGGCAACCAGGAAAGATAAAGAAATAAAGGGCATCCAAATAGTAGGAGAGGAAGTCAAACTATCTCTGTTTGTAGACTACATGATGCTAAATCCAGAAAACCCCATGGCCTAAGCCTAGAAGTTTCTTAAGCTGATAACTTTGGCAAAGTCTTAGAATACAAAATCAATGTGCAAAATCACTAGCATTCTTATACAGCAACGACAGTCAAGCTGAGAGCCAAAAGAGCTCCAATAGCTAAGGCAATCCTAAGCAAAAAGAGCAAAACTGGAGGCATCATGCTACCCAACTTCAAAGTATACTGAAGAGTTACAGTAACCAAAATAGCATGGTACTGGTACAAAAACAGACACATAGACCAGTGGAACAGAATAGAAAACCCAGAAAATAGACCACACACCTACAGCTATGTGACCTTCAACAAACCTGACAAAACCAAGCAATGGGGAAAGGATTCCCTATTCAAAAAATGATGGTGGGATAACTGGCTAGCCATATGCTGAAGATTGAAGCTGGACCCCTTCCTTATACCATATACAAAAATTAACTCAAGATAGATTAAATACTTAAATGTAAATCCCAAAACTATGAAAACCCTGGAAGACAATCTAGGCAATAACATTCAGGACATCGGTATAGGCAAAGATTTCATGACAAAGATGCCAAAAGCAATAGCAGCAAAGCAAAAATTGACAAATAGGATCCAATTAAACTAAAGAGCTTCTGTACAGTGAAAGAAACTATCAACAGAAAAAACGGACAAACTACACAATGGGGGAAAACTTTTGCAAACCATGAATTCAACAGAGCTCTAATAACCACCTTCTATAAGGAACTTACAGAAATTTACAAGAAAAAAACAATCTCAATAAAAAGTGGGCAAAGACATGAGCAGACACTTTCGTAAAAGGGACATACATGTGGCCACAATCCTATGAGAAGAAGCTCAACATCACTCATCATTAGAGAAATGCAAATCAAAACCACAATGAGATACCATCTCACACCAGTCAGAATGGATATTATTAAAAAGTAAAAAAAATAACAGATGCTGGTGAGGTTGTGCAGAGAAAGGAACACTTATACACTGTTGGTAGGAATGTAAATTAGTTCAACCATCATGGAAGACAGCATGGTGATTTTCAAAGACATAAAGACAGAAATACCATTCAACCCAGCAATCTCATTACTGGGTATATACCCAAAGGAATATAAATCATTCTATTATAAAGATACATGTATATGTATGTTCAATGCAGCACTATTTACAATAGCACAGACAGGGAATCAACCCAAATGCTCATTAATGACAGACTGGATAAAGAAAATGTGGTACATATACACCATGGAATACTATGAAGAAAAACAAGATCATGTACTTTGCATGGACATGGATGGAGCTGGAGGCCATTATCCTTAACAAACTAATAAAAGAACAGAAAACTAAGCACTAGTTTATAATTTATAAGAGGAAGCTAAATGGTGAGAACACATGGACACTTTAGAGGGGAACAACACACACTGGGGCCTATTGAAGGGTGAGGGTGGTAGGAGGGAGAGGAGCAGGAAAAATCACTAATGGGTGCAAGGCTTAATAAATGGATGATGAAATAATATGTACAACAAACCCCCATGACACAAATTTACCTATGTAACAAACCTACACGTGTGTCCCTGAACTTAAAAGTTAAAAAAAGGCATGCCTACCAGTGACATGTCAGTTTACCACTACTATGGCAACATCTGGAAGTTATCACCTGTTTCCCCAGCAACAACCTGATGACCCAGAAGTTGCCACCCCTTTTCCAGAAATTTCTGAGTAACTCATCTTTTAATTTGCATGTAATTAAAAGTGGCTAAAAATATTACTGCAGAGCCACCTCTGAGATGCTACTCTGGGTACAGTGCTTATGGGGTAAACCTGTTCCAAAAGGAACACTGCCTTTGCCGCTGCTGTACACTGCTACTTTAATAAAACTTGCTGTCTAACACCACTGGCTTGCATGGTGCAAGCTATCAGTGGATCTACCATTCTGTGGTCTGGAGGATGGTGGCTCTCTTCTCACAGCTGCACTAGGCAGTGCCCCAGTGGTTACTCTGTGTGGGGGCTCCTACCATGTATTTCCCCTTTGCACCGCTTTAGTAGAGGTTCTCCATGAGTGCTCTGCCTCTGCAACAGACTTCTACCTGGACATTTAGGCATTTCTGTACATCCTCTGATATCTAAACAGAGGTTTCCAAACCTCAAGTCTTATTTTCTGTGACTCGCAGGCCCAAGACCATGTGGAAGCCACCAAGGCTTGGGGCTTGCACCCTCTGAATCCAAGGTCCAAGCTGTATCTTGGCCCCTTTTAACCCTGACTGCACTTGGAGCCACTGGGACAGAGTACCATGTCTTGAGGGTGAACAGAGCAGTGAGGCCCTGAGCCTGGCCCATGAAACCATTTTTTCCTTCTAGGCCTACAGGCCAGTAATGGGAGGGGATGCTGTGAGGATCTCAGGAATGCCCTAGAGACATTTTCCCCATTGTCTTGGCAATCAATAGTTGGTTCCTCTTTATTTATGCAAATTTCTGCAGCATGTGGCTCGAATTTCTCCCCAAAGAATGGGTGTTTCTTTTCTACCACATGGTCAGGCTGCAAATTTTCCAAACTTTTATGCTCTGCTTCCCTTTTAAACATAATTCCCAGTTTCATACCATTTCTTTGTGAATGCATATGACTATATGCTTTTTGAAACAGCCAGGTCACATCTTGAATGCTTTGTTTTGCTGCTTAGAAATTCTTTCTGCCAGATGCTGTAAATCATCTCTCTGAAGTTCAAATTCCACAGATGTCTAGGTTGAGGAGGGGGCCAAACTGCTGCCAGTCTCTTTGCTAAAGCATAGCAAAAGTGACCGTTACTTCAGTTCCCAATAAGTTCCTCATTTCCATCTGAAACCATCTCAGCCTAGACTTCATTGTCCATTATCACTATCAGCATTTTGGTCAAAACCATTCAACAAGTCTCTAGGAAGTCCTAAGCTTTCCCACATCTTCTTTTCTTCTTCTGAGCCCTCCAAACTGTTCCAACCTCTGCCTGTTACCGAGTTCTAAAGTCACTTCCACATTTTCAGGTATCTTTACAGCAGTACTTCACTTTTCTGGTACCAATTTTCTCTATTAGTCCATTTTTAAACTGCTAGAAAGAACTACCTAAGACTCGGTACTTTATTAAGGAAAGAGGCTTAATTGACTCACAGTTCCACATGGCTGGGAGGTCTCAGGAGTCTTATAATCATGGCAGAAGGTGAAGGGGAAGCAAGGCGTGTATTATATGTTGGCGAGGGCTGGGGATCTGCCACACACTTTTAAATCATCAGAGCTCATGAGGACTCACTCACTATCATGAGAACAACATGGGGGAAACCACTCCTATGATCCAATCACCTCCCACCAGGTCCCTCCCTTGACACATGGGGATTACAATTTGAGATGAGATTTGGTCAGGAACACAGAGCCAAGCCATATTGTAGATAGAAATCTAAAAATTATATACAAGATCTATATGAGGAATTCTACAAATTCTGATTAAAGAAATCAAAATTCTAAATAAATAGAGAAATATTCTATGTTCATGGATGGGAAGATTTAATATTGTTAAGATATTTTTTCCCAACTTGATCTATAGATTCATTGCAATCCCAGTCAAAATCCCTGCCTTTTTATAGAGAAACAAATGACCCAGGATAGCTAACACAATATTGAAGAAGAGCAAAGTCAGAAGACTTGATACTACCTTACATCAAGATTACTATAAATCTATAACAATCAAGAGAGTGTGTGGTATTGGAAAAAATGTAGACAAATAGATAAATGAAACAGAATAGAGAATCCTGAGTAGACCTATATAAATATAGTCAACTGATCTTTGACAGAGGAACAAAGGCAATACAACAAAGAAAATATAATCTGTTAAGCAAATGATTCTGGAACAACTGGATATCCACATGTGAAACAATACATATAGACACAGACCTTACACCTTCACAAAAATTAACTCAAAATAGATTACACACCTGAATATAAAATGCAAAGCTATGAATCTCTCAAAAGATAACATAGGATAAAACATAGACGACACTGGGTATGACAATAACTTTCTAGATACAACATCAAAGAAAAAATTGATAAGCTAAACTTTATTAAAATAAAAGCTTATACACTATGAAAAATAGTCCAGAGAATAAACAGGCAATCCATACACTGAAAGAAAATATTTGGAAAAGATATTTGATAAAAGAGTGCTTTGCAAAACATACAAAAAACTCTTAAACCTCAACAATAACAAAATAAACAACCCAATCAAAACATTAGCTAAAAACCTGAACAGATATTTTAACAAAGATACACAGTTAGCAAATAAGCATATTAAAAGATTCTCGATATCATATGTCAACAGAGAATTGCAAATTTTAAAAAAAATGAAATATCACTACACGATTGCTAGAATGGAAAAATTCTGAAACACTGGCACCAGATGATGGTGAGGATATGGAGCAACAAGAACTTTCATTAATTGCTGGTGGGAATGTAAAATAGTACAGCTACTTTGGTAAGACAGTTTGGCAATTATTAAAACAAAACTAAACATACCTGTACCATATGATCCAATAGTTATGCTCCTTGGTATTTACCCAAATAAGTTGAAAACTTAAGTCCCAATAAAAACCCATACACGAATATTTATAGTAGTTTTGTTCATAATTGCTAAAGCTTGGAACAACCAAAATGTTCTTCAATAGGTGAATTGATAAATAAACTATTGTACATTCATACAATTGAATATTATTTAACACTAAAAGAAATGAGAAATCAAGCCACAAAAAGACATGGAGAAACCTCAAATGCATATTATTAAGTTAAAGAATCCAATTATTAAAGGCTATGTACTGTATGATTCTAACTATATGACATTCTGGAAGGGCAAAACTATGAGGACAGTAAAAAAATCAGTGGTTGCCAGGAGTTGGTCAGAGAGAGGGATAAACAGGTGGGACACAGAGAATTTTTAGGACGAGAAGGTATTCTGTATGATACTATAAGTGGTGAATATGTATCACATTATACTTTTGTCAAAACTCATAGCATGTACAATACCAAGAGTGAACTCTAATATAAACTATGGACACTGAGTTACAATAATGTATCAAAGTACATTCATCCATTGTAGCAAATGTACCAGTCTGGTTGCAGAAGCTGATTATGGGGGAGGCTATGTATGTGTATAGAGCAAAGGGTATATAGGAACTCTCTGTACTATCTGCTCAGTTTTGCTGTGAACCTAAAACTGCTCTAAAAAGTAAACATTTCAAAAATGTGTCTTTAAAGTAACAATTACATGGGCATTTATGTGCATCATTTTCTTAGAGGCAACAGGAACATCATGCACTAGCTTGATCAAACTATACTCATCTTCAGGACAAGATTGGAATACTGTCCCTAAATTCCCATGTGGCTGTACTTTATATTTGGCCATAATAATTTAGTGGTTTAGTATTTGAAAATGTCAAGACCAGCAGGATTTACACAAATCTACCACTGCTTTCTATCTTCTGCTGCCCAATCAGAATGTAATCATCAGTTTTACAACTATTTATTTCAAATATGCCCTCCGATATCTCTCAAAAATCTAATCTTCACATATGATATATTTATTAATTTTTCTTAAAATTCTAGGTAGATCAAATCTAATAATTAAAAGGAGGCTTGAAAATTATCTAGTTCCTACATTTTTGCTTAGGAAAATGAAGTCTAAGCAAGTAAGTGAGATGTTCAAGGTCAGACAGTGATTTAAAGGCACAAATGGAAACAAAATCTGACTCCTAGGCCAGGATACTTTGCTGTGACTGTCTTTAAATGATCTCACAATCTGGAAATTGAAACCACACATATGAACACAGCATTCTAATCTACAGGTACCTAGGGAACTACTAGTAATAGCAACATAGATATATAAGCAAGATGATTTGTTTTGTTTTGTTTTTTTGAGACAGAGTTTTGCTCTTGTCGCCTAGGCTGGAGTGCAACGGTGTGATCTCAGCTCACCGCAACCTCTGCCTCCTGGGCTCAAGCGATTCTCCTGCCTCAGCCTTCTGAGTAGCTGGGATTATAGGCACCTGCCACCACGCCAGGCTAATTTTTTTTTTTTTTTTTAGTAGAGATAGGGTTTTGCTATGTTGGCCAGGCTGGTCTCAAACTCCTGACTTCAGGTGATCCACCCACCTCGGCCTCCCAAAATGCTGGGATTACAAGCTTGAGCCACCGAGCCCGGCCAGTGATTTGTTTTATTTTGGTTCATCTCTCATGTGAAACTTTATATCAGATTTGAATATTTTTGAAAAATATTTAGTGCAAGTGAGAGCAAGAGGGTGCCAGTCAGACTTCTGTCACTGAAAGGCCTTCCATGTAATCTTTTAAATGCTAGCTGAGTCTATAATAACTTTTAGAGTGCCCTATATTGGCTGATTTTTCTTACATGTACAAACACTGTTGTCCATTGACTAAATTGCATATTTACTAGAAAATTATATTTTCAACTAATTTTCATTTTAGTACTGAGGTTTTTTTGGTTTTAAAATGAACAGCATAACAAAGCTTTTATAGACTGCAATAGTAAATTACCAATATGCGCTGTTAATAATATCCAGCAACAAGAAAAATGTTACCTTTTGAATTATCTTTATAATAAGTAGAGCTGTTTCTCAGACAAAGATTTAAGAAGTCTCTCTTTCCCTTATTGAAAACATGATGTTGATGGATGCCATTTTCATATTGAAAGCTATTCTTCTCATAATCATGAAAAGCACAACTTTCACATGTAGGAACAAACAAAATAATAGAGTTGAAAAAATGATTTTAAAAAGAAAATTTTAAAAGTCCCAAGTCATTAAAACAAATATAGTAAAACTTTAATAGGGTTATTTACATTAATTTAATATTTATTTTAACCTTACTGTGAACACATTCTCAACTATAAGTAACTAATAACACTGTGGATTTAAGATGAATAGGTAACTGGACCAAATCTAATTTAACTGCAAAATTTCAGTTGAAAGTTTGTTTTCCAAAATATATTGAAATAAGTTTGATTTCTTACAGTTTCTTCTAAAAAGGGAGTGTTCTCTTTCAAGCTCATTAAAACCTGATGAAATCAAAGGCTATACTACTAGATAAACATATTATTTGTTCATCAATAAGAAATGAGTTTAAAAGCAGTATGTGATATTTAGGTTTCAAATTTTAATAATGATTACTATCTATATGCATAGTTACAATTTAAATAACATTCTTTATGAACTGAATAATATATTTAGTAATACCTGATATTTATATAAGCTCTACAGAATACCATTATAAAACTTATGGATTATACTCAACCAAAAAGGCCCTCTTGTGTCACTCATGATCCCCAGGAGAGAGAGAAAATTAATGTAGTTCTATGGGCACCTCCAAACCAAAGCTGTAAAACTACTGCCAAATCATGATCAGTAACTTTCTCTGCCTTCTCTAACACCTTACATAGGAGTCAAAGCGAAGACATGTGATAAGATATATAAAAGAATCCGATTAGAGAACAGAAATGTTATTCATTTCCTTAGAGATAGAGTGGTGCATATAAACCTCTTATCTGCTGAACAGAAAGTTGTCTCCTGCCAAAACCCCACTTCCAAAAGCACATTTGCTGCCAGAGAGCTGGTTCTGTGTGTCTAAACATGGGATTTTTCTGTTCAGGGGAATCACTCACGCCCATAGCTATTGTAAAATGTGGACAGGGGCCTAAACTGATCTGAATCAAGAATTGGTAGAGGGGATACTTGACAGGAATTTCATTCCACTGTTTACAAATCCTAAAGTTTCAACAGCAAAAGGGACCGAATCCTAAAGTTTCAACAGCAGAAAGTAACTGTTTTAACATTACTAACAGATGCAGTTAGATATTATTTTTCATTTGGAAATGAGAAAATTCTACAACACAATTACAAAGTGAACCATTATACTTCATTTGTTTACTTTATTATATGTTAAAATCTACCTAGGAAGTAATCTATAGTACAGGAGCTCTTTTAGTCTCTCAGCCTAATCATTTATAAAACTTTTTATTTAGGGTTCATAGAAAACTGAAGAAAATCCAGAGTATCTTTAGAGAGAAGAAGAAAGCTCATATGAAACATATCAAAGTTGATCAACCATTTCAGAGGATAACAACCCCTAAGTTCAGAAGAATTTATTAAATAATCCAAATATTAGGTAAGAGTACAAACCTATCACTACAGACAGTTTTCTAATTGCTGAATGTTATTAAATATTAGCAATATTGTATACAAATTTAAGCATGGGTTAAGTAAAATATACTCTAACATTAATGTCATATGTTTTTTCACACCACATATTTCACATTTAAAAAGACAGTTGATTTTGTGTGTGTGTCAGGAGGGGGCTCGATATGCACACAAAGTTAATTAGAAAGATTTTACCTTTGTTGACTGTCTGCATCAGCTAATTCAACTTTGTAAGGCACAATATTTTCTGCTTCTTCAAATTCCTCTTCATAAGTCTTATTAAATTAATGTTATATAATATTAGTAAGTTCACAAAAATTTATTACACATTAACCAACTTACTTATGGGTGATATTTGGAGTACATTTTTCCTACAAATGATGTTATGAGAGCTCTAATTATATTTTATAACACATAAGTTCTAGGAGAACTAAACAAATTCAACTGACATTGGTTGATATGTCAATTACTTTATCACTATTATAATACCCCAATCCAACAATAATAACTTATATTTAAGTATGTAACTACTACCTGCCAAGTAGATTAGTGACTAGGAAGTTGTCAGTTCTCTGACTGGCTCATCATAAACTTACTCTGTGTATCAACAATGTAATGAATGGCATGCCCACATGTATGTAGTGTGTGTGTTTTTGTCCAGTCTCTCAAATTTATCCAGAGGAGAAATAAAAATGTTGTTAGCCAAAAAACACAAATAACAAAAATAGCAGAAGCTTTCAACCTAAAGAAAAAAGGAAGAAAGCAGTATTTAAAAGAGGTAAGTTCTCCATTCTAGTCATTTTCTTAACAACCACAGTAAGAGAAATATCTAGGACAAGTGGCACATTCAGCTACTATATTACTAGAAAGTCAGAAATGCACTGAGTGTATCACACCCTAAACCTTCAGTCCAGAGCTCTAGCTCTGACTGGGTCTGGCTCTAGTTGATGCTATTGGTGTCTTCTACATATGTTCAAGTTATGTTCAAGTTATTTGACTTGAATATAGTCTTAAACACTATTTCTACCTTTAAATGGAAAATAATATTAAATGACATTCAAGAAACTAAATTTACACTTAAATTTTAATGGGTACCATGTAACGAGACTGATATTTGTTTAAAAACTTGATAACATAGAGAACTAAACTAATAAAATATCAAACTACATATCTATAAGTTAAAATAGTGAAATGTCTTCTTACCTCCCACAATACATTCATCCAAAAAAATTGACAATACCAGTTTAGCTCACAAATTTACTCTTTACATTCAGAATAATATTGTTTTATTCTTATAAGCATATTTAAACCCAAACACTTGTAAATTTCCTATTAAACTATGTAAGTTATTTGAGAAATCTTATTGAAAATAATATGCAGATGTAAGTATACATTATGAATTCCCTGTTAAAAAGCATGAATGGTCATTATGCACTTATGCACTTACATCATCCAGTTCGACTATCTTTAGAGATGGTTCAGGTCTCTCTATGTTTAATGTTTCTACTGGCAATAAAAGAGCTCTGTGTTGTACTTTGGTCTCCTCACCTAGGAAATAAGATTCACAAATAATATCATCAAAGAATATATCTTACTTTATAATTTCTTCAAATAAGATAGCCACCAAAAAAGAAGAGCGTTCTCATGTGTATCTACACAAAAATACAAATACTGTCAATTTTCCCAGTTCAAGTGAAATACACATTTATTAGCATTCAATTTTTAAATGAAACTATCTAAATCAAGGCAAAGTATATCTAGGGAAAGGGAAAGAAGTGAGTGTGCATGATTTTCATCTAAAGAGAAAAGATTACATGGTACAACTGAGAATAATATATTAAATAAAACCAAAAGCAGATTCTGATTAATGCTTAGTGTATATAACTTGAGACAATACATTTTAAAAATATCTAATCAAGTATGAACTAACCATCACTATCTTCATCGTTTTCATTTTGAGAACGCTGTGCATCACCAGTGGTTTCACGTGGATGTGGGAACGTATCTGGTAGCATTTTAAAAAGTTGCTCTTGTGGAGTTCTACAAAATAAGAAAGAAGCAATTAAGAGACTGAAATATATTACCTGAAACTTTCCCAGACAAGCTCTTGATTTATTTATCAAATAAGTGAGTATACAAAATTAATGATGAAAACATAACTGTACCTTTAATTCAAAGATAAGTACAATTGTATAACAGAATCTTAATGTACTAAAAAAAACTGTGTAAATCAACTTGACATCACAGAAGATTTTTAAATTGCATATCCTACTGAGTTTTGTTTAAGCTAAAAATCAAAGTTATGCTACAAGTCAGTGTTCTCTCAAAAGCCACATGGAGTCCATTAAAAACACCATGCTACTTAAAAAGCTAATTTATGAATGTGAGTTTTAGTTCACAGTCTTGGCATTGTGTTGATGAGTTCTAAGGGAACCTGAGGGCATTTGTCTAAATTTCCATCATACCAGCAGGGTGGTAACATAGGCTCCTACAATAAAAATGTAAGGTGTTCAGGCTGTGGTATCTATTACTTAATTAACAATGAAGACTGCTGCAGCCCATTTCATATGGAAAGCAGTGAAGCCCAGGAATTCACAGAGGTCAAGAGTGTATATTTGGTTTCATAGTATATAACCAAATTATTGGAGAGAAGGGTCACTTTTTAGCCAAGAATATGAGTAGCTGCACAGCCTTTCCACACCATGCAAGCTCATAAAGTCCCTATGCAAAAGGCAGAGACTTCTCAATGATATTTGTAGTTAATATGGATACAAAACTTAAAATATACCAGGCTCCATTCTAACTAATTTTGGTACATTACATTTTATTAGATATTAAATAGGCACTAGTATGATCTTAACTTTACAGAGGATGAGACTGAGACACAAAGTGGTGTACTGACTTGTTGAGTCATTCAGGTAGTGAATGCAGAAGAGGAATTTGAACTCAAGCAGTCTGCCTCCCAAAAACCATGTTCTTAACCACGTACTTCCTTTATAATGCCTCTTCTGCAACTTTCAAAGGCATTAAAATTTTGATAAAATTGACAAGTGACTTTGGAATTACATTTATATGCCAATTGTTAATTAGAAAAAGGCAATTAACAGATACACACTACTGTTACACATATCCTCATTCACTTTTAAAATTTGAATAAATTTGTGGTGTACAGTTTTGTGGGTTTTTACCAATGCATAAAGTCATATGTACCGCAGTACTCCCCCCCAAAAAATAGCCTGAAGAGCTATTATGGGCATCATACTTTAAAAAATATATACAGCCTGGACATTAGTTATAAATGAATTAGCTTAAACCTCTGCCATATAAGCTACTACAATGAGATACAACTACACACCTTATTAAAATGTCAAACAAAAGAAAAAAAAACTGAATACCAAGTGTTGGCAGGGATTTGGAGCAACCAGAACTCTCGTGCCTTGCTGGAGCAAATGCAAAATGGTACAGTCAATTTAGAAAAGAGTTTGGCAGTTTCTTATAAAAATAAACATGCACTTACCATATAGCCCACCTATCACAGTCCCAGGTATTTACCCAGGGAATTAAAAACCTATATTCAAGAAAAACCTGTTATGAAAATATTTTTAAAGGACCTAGTGATAATTGCCAAAAACTGGAAACCAGCCACAACAAATATTGATTCATACAAGAACATGGATGAATCTTAAATGCATTCTGCTAAATGAAGGACATGAAAGGACAGATACTGTATGATTTCATTTATATGACCTTCAAAAAAAGGCACATTTGTAAGGGTGGACAACAGATGAATAGTTGTTATGGACTAAGAAAGGGAAGAGGAGAAAGAGGAAGCTCAAGGGAATGTGGTTGTAAGACTGTTTTTTGTGGGGGCAGGGGTACTGTGGTAGACACATGACTTTATGCATTGGTAAAAACCCATAGAACTGTACACCACAAGTTTATTCAAATTTTAAAAATCAGTGAGGATATGGGCTGAACCCAATGAAAGTCATACCAACCTTAAAGCAGGTAAGAAAGAAATGAGCACTATGGCCAAAGTAATGTTGGAAAACATGGTTTGGCCTAGATACCGTAGGCTACAGATAAAAGCATGACACACAAAGACTGTACTCTAGGTGGAAAATTTGTTTCTTTCAGTGATATTATTAACAGTAATTTTGAAATTAATTGTCCCTTGTTTCTCTCAGTGATATCTGTGATTCTGAAACTACTGTACATATACATACATATATATTTTAGGGCTAATTAATAAATATATTATAGATAATGAAAGCCAAGTTTCTCACTGTAAGTGAAAGAAATTTGTCAAATAAGCAAAGGGAGAATGGAAATGAATCATGTGATGCTGGTTTGGATTCGGAATGCCTGAGTGTGAATGCATGTTACTTTAATAGATATCCAGATGGATAGATACAGAAAAAAATTTATATATGTGTATGTGGATTTGTGTGTGTGTGTGTGCACGCACGTGTGGGTGTGTGTACTTCCCAGTTTCTTCCTCTGAGAAGGCCTAGAATTGTGGCACCAGAATAGTAATGACCACACCTAGAGTCCAGATCTTTGTTTCTGAGCACCATTCTCCAATAAAGGGAATCAGTATTTTTTTAGAAAAACAATTCCTTGGCTTGGGCAGGGAAAATGCATCTTGAGTTCCAGAAAAAAAAGAGATGTTCAAAGCAAACTAACCAAAAAAAAAAAAAAAATTGATGACAACAAATCAAAAGGATGGAAGAGTCAACCCGACAGAGTCCACAATGGCCAAGGCAGAAATAATTTGAGTTGCAAAATAAATAACAATAATATTAGATATCAATCCCCAAAATAAAATAAATATTCATGAGTTGACATAAAGAAAAAATAATAAAAGTGGGTGAAGGAACACTTCTTTTAAGAGGAATTCCAACTAATAAATTTAGAAGGAACAAAGGAAATAGAATATCTGCAATAGAGCAGAAGAGTACTAACTGCTGCAGGCAAAATTCACTCACAAATTCTAAAATTAGGAGGTGAAAGTTTAAGGGAAAACAGAGTTGATGTATCATCTCACTGTGTCTCCTCTAAAATATTTATCAATTATAAAGGGAAAGTAGTGATTTTACAGTGGAGAAACTTAGCACCACCTTAACTATGTGATCAAGGTGAACATCATCTGTAATAAGATATATTGACATCACGATCCCAGAATGTCACGCACTGAGAAGGACACATATTCTCTGTGGTATTTTTCCTCACAGTGTATAGCCTCAATCTAATTATGAAAAAACATCAGACAAGCCCAAATTGAGTACATTCTGTGAAACACCTGGCAAGTACTCTTCAAAAGTGTTAAGGTCATGAAAGGCAGGGAAAGACTGAAGAACTGTAATGGATAAGGAAATATGACAAAAAATACAATGTGTAATCCTGGACTGGATCCTGGAATGGGGTAAGGATAATAGTGAAAACGCTGATGATAAAATAAAGTAAAATGTACAGTTGTCAATAATATTGTCCCTATGTAAGTTTCCTAGTTTTGATATGCACTATGTTTATGTAAGATGTTACCATTAGAGAAAGCTGAGTGAATGTTATTTGGGAATTCTTTGTGTTATTTTGAAACCTGTCTGTATATCTTCTTTTCAAAATAATCCAAAAGAAAAAAAATCTAGCACATTACAAATAGTTGAAGGTGAGTGGTGGTGCGGGTATTAACCTATCTAGCAGAGGCTTCATGGGAAACATGAGGGCTGATTTCAAAAATCTGAAGCGATACCATGGAGAAGAAAAATTAGATTTTATCTGTATGGGCTTAATAGGTAGAATTAGAACCAAGTTTAGAAATTAGCTGGAAACAGATTACAGTTCAATGAATATCTCTTCCACAGATGGAATGGGCCACCTCGGGAGATGGTTTTGCGTAACTGAAGGTGAAGCAAGGGTGTGATGACCACTTCTCAGGCAAATTCTAGAGAGCTCCTCCAACAACTTGCACCTCAAAAAAAGACCAGAGACCAGCCTCATCCAACCATTATCACCTGGGAGCTATTAGAAATTCAGAAATACAGAATCTCAGGCCTCACTTCAGATCTACGAAAAAATAACCCATATTTTGCCACAGTTTCTAGCTGATTATATCTGGTGATATCTCTTTGAATAAAGTATATTTAATTACTATTAATAAAATTAGAAAACTGTTTAATTAATTTAAAACTAGATTCTGAAAATTATAGTCTCAAATGTTAATGCTAATATAAAAAACTGGTGTCTTCTCAAAGTAATATTTCATTTATCACATTATTTTTATTATTATTCTTAAATTCGTTTCTGCATTTGTGCCTTTTCCTTATATACACATTTCCATTTCTCAAGGAAAACTCTAAATTAATGATGCATCATATACATACATAGAATTAAAATTCTTATTGGAACAGCAACTTCACAGGGATTTAATCTTGCTTTAAAATTATGTATGCAAATATGAAATATACATATAAAATTGCTATAGGAAGGCATGTCATACAAGAAAGAAACATAAATAACTTTCATATTTCCTAATAGTAGTATAATTTCAGAAAATACCTCCTGTGTTTTTTAAGCCATAATTTTTCCATATAGGATAGAATGTCTTCTTTAAGTTCAATATTAAGTGGTTCTCTCCAAATTTTCAGATTAGTCTGTACTTCGCATTCTTCCAATGAGTCTGTAAAAATAAACACAATGTGCATAATTAATGTAAGCAAGTTTACAAATTACTATATCTTCTCTTAAGATGTAGAACTCATCATTTTTGGGGCATATATGCTTTAATATTTACTTATACAATCAATAGGTTAAGGTTTAAATAACGCAAAAGTATTAAATATTGGTAATTTATTAAGTGACTGGATAGACAGTTTTCTTCAACAATCTCTTGAAATGAAGGGATCTTATGATTCAGAAGGTTTGTTAAAGCAACCCATTCTTTTAAATAAAAATTATAAATACAAACATTCATTGTACATTGTATAAACACATACATAAAGGTATAATACACAGATGTATAAAGTGTTATAGCCACTGACAATAATATTTACACATTATGAGAAACAGGAAAAAATTCATAATGACATCTGGAGGAGACAATTTTCTTCACAAATTTATATCTACATGGTAATTTACTTCCAGATGTTTAAGATATTTCTGAAGCACTACTAAATTAAAATCACTATTCAGAGATATTTAAAACTGATGAAGATATCTAGGAAAGAAAGCAGTGTAAATCCAGGATTACTAGTCTCTCCACCCTCCCACGTATCGTTCCTGTCTCCAAACTGAACATCACAGGGGAAAAAAAATGTAGGAGAATCAAGGGAAATAGTAAAGATGGGAAAAACATTTTTTTATGAACTAAGGCTAGAGGGTGTCCCAGCCTCATATTGTAGACTTCAATGATTAACTGCCAGAAACAGCCACGGGCCAGCAATGGAAACAAATTAAAGTAAAAATAAAGTAAGGAATCCCACTTCTAATTTTCCCAAAGAGTAGAGCAGTGTTGAAGAAAGCAATTGGAAAAAGTTTGGGAAAACACTGATCAGAATCCCTTGAACTGAAAGAGCAGAGTTAAGGACATGAGCAAGTCATGAGAGAAAAGAAATGCCTCCACTATGAGTCCCCCTTTTCATTTTGAAACAAGATTTCTTGACAGGAGAGCTAAAAGGGGGGCGGGGGGAAAGAACTCTTTTCTTTTTGCTGTCTAGATGTTAGAGAAGAGCCACTGTGCTTGAGATATAAACTCTAAACACAGAAGGGTGATGGAAGAGGAAGAAGATAAAGCAGCTGGCCCGTGATTCACTTTTCTTCCTTACCAATGGCACATTCCCAAGAAATAAAGATGGGAGGTGACCTGGATTAATTTGTTTGTGAATATGTTGATAACTGGACCTACAGGCAAATGAATTAATAATATTTGCTGGGAGGAGACTCTTTAGCTATATGGTGTATTTAAAATGCTAGCTCTTGTTTAGAATTGCTTGTCGTAAACAAACTTACGGATTTATGAGGCATGGCTCCCTGGGAAATGCCAAATAAGGTATGTAACTTATGTTTTTATTTGCTCCCTTCTTTCATGGTTCACTGGCTACATTGTATAAGAATGTGCATAAGATTCTCCATCCTCAAATTGATGGGATCATGGGTGTTTTCCTTAATAGATAGTGCAAAAGTCCTGATGGGAAAGTATGCCTAAAGTGTGTGAAGAATGGCTAGAAGTCAAGAGTGGCTGAAACTAAACCAGCCATGCCTGCAGGAGAGTAACAGGAGATGAGATGTCTGAGATAATGGACTTCAGATCACACACAACTTTCTAGGCCATTGAAAGTACCTGTCTTTCACATAGAAGGAAATGAGATTTTAGAATACTAAAATAAAACCAAGTTAAAAATCAATAACAGAAATAACTAGAAAACTAGAAATTTAAAGCATACTATTAAGCTGAATGGTCAAGAAATATGTGAAAAGATGTTTCATGTCATTTGTAATAAGAGGTACACAAAATCATCTCTATTAGACAAGCAAAAATTTTTAAATCTCACAATATTAAATGTTAGTGATAATGGAAAGCAAACAAAATTCTTTTTTTTTCTTTGTGATAGGCTCTCACATTGTCACCCAGGGTGGAGTGCAGTGGCGTGATCATAGCTCACTGTAACTTTGAAATTCTGAGCTCAGGTAATTGTTGACCCTCAGCCTCCCACGTAGCTAGGACTATAGGTTCACATTATCACGTATGACTTTTCTTTAAATTTTGTGTAGAGATGAGGTCTCACTACATTGCCCAGGTTGGTCTTAACCTCCTGGCCTCCTAAAGTGCTGAAATTACAGACATAAGCCAGCAGACCCAGTCTCTTTCTTAATTAAGGGATTCCAGAGCTGTGACCTGGCTTAGGTCTGAGGACTTCATAAAAAACTGAATCCCCAATATGGTGGCCGAAGCCGGCTCTCTGCCCATTAAACAGAAATTTTATTCTACTATAGGTAAAACAGTAGGCTGCATGACTTTTTCATTCCTAGGTACACCAATTATCGTCAGAAATCTCTGTGAATTGAAACACTGATCACTACTCTTCCTTGACCCCTACTTCAGTAATTTTTTCACCATAATTTTGAAGATTGTGTGCCAACACCTGGCCTCTATCATTTCCATTCTTTGAAATCAGGATGCTTGGTCCCATTGAAGCATTCCCCTCCAGTCATCTTTAGCCTATAGAGGAAGGCCACAACAAACCTTTTTAAGTATTACGGTGCTTAATGCCTAGGTAATGACAGCTAAATAGGTTGCACATTATCGGTTCCAAAATTCCTATCTCCCAAAGCCTTCCAACTTCTTCTTCTACAAAATGGCAAGGAAATTACAGCATCTCAATCTCATAAACTTTCAAATCAAGTCCAGTTTTCAATTAACCAACCCGCCCAATTGTTACTGCCATTCCTGAAGTGCTTGAGACAAAACACTAAGATCCAAATCCTGTGCAAGTACATCTACATTGATAAAAACAATCTCATCTAATCTGATTTGTTTTTTATTTCTTAATCTAACACTGTTAAATGTCTTCTTCTACTTGCTTTCCAAACTCGTGTGATACAGTTGAAAAGAGGCAGTGCCTGCTATTTTCACTTGGCATATTAGTCTGTTCTCACGCTGCTAATGGAGACATACCCGAGACTGGGTCATTTATAAAGGAAAGAGGTTTAATTGATTCATAGTTCCACATGGCTGGGGAGGCCTCATAATCATGACAGAAGACAAAGGAAGAGCAAAGAGACTTCTTACATGGTGGTGGGCAAGAGAGAGCTTGTGCAGGGAACTCCCATTTATAAAACCATCATATCTTGTGAGACGTATTCACTATCACGAGAACAGCACAGGAAAGACCCACTCCCATGATTCAATTACCTCTCACCGGGTCCCTCCCACAACACATGGAAATTATGGGAGCTACAATTCAAGATGAGATTTTGATGGGGACACAGCCAAACCATAACACCTGGTATGGACGTGGGCATTGCACTTCTTCATCCAAATTATACTAATCATTTGATTTTTTTGACCTCCACTTAGGCTGTAAGTTCCAGATGAGGTTGCTACTGCTTTTGCACATCATTTGACCCCACCACATAGCGTGTACTCAATATTCGCTGATAGAATTATTATTGAGAGTAATGTTGTATACCTCTAATATGTAAAACATTACTTGTGCCCAAATATTAGCAAATAATAAAAACAAAAGGTAATGACAAAAATAGCCAATATTGTCTACTTCACAAATAACAGTAAAAAGCCAGTTATAATGAGAATAATTTATTGTCAACCAAACTGGCTAAAGTTAAAGAACCAGAAAATGCAGGAAAATAGTCATGTCACACTCTACCAGTGAGAGTACAACCAACACAGTAATCTTTTTGGAGGCCAGTTTGACAATATTCATTAAAATTTCATAAAACAAGTCACCACTGAGGCAACATTTCTATATTTAGAAATTTATTTTAAGGTAAATATGTAAGTGCACAAATAGCTAAGATGCCCATAATATCTTTTAAATACTGGGAATTAGAAATAAAATATCCATCAATAAATGTCTGATTAAATCATGCCATATAGAATACTCTACAAGAGTTACAAATGATTGTGTGTATCTCTATTTAGATGGCCAGTTGCCCATTACAGAATCTCAGTGAAAATGCAAGTTAACTAATAGTATTTAGTGTCACCTCATTTTTTTGTGTGAGCATGTGTGTGTACATAACTATGGTTATTGAAAAACATGTACCAAAATGTTAACATGGATTTTCTCTATATGATGAGACTGAGGTATTTTCATTTTCTTCTTGGTAACTTTTTGTTATAACCAAGTCTTTCAAAATAAGCATTCATTATTTTATCGTATGGTTATTTCCATTATGAGGAACAAATTTTAAAAGAGTTATACTTCTGATCTGGTGACTTATCAACTCGGTACAGTATTATTTTAAATACTATGGCTTTCAAAGTAGACAAAGAAGCATTTCTATAGAATAATTAGTACTTTTCAGGGTTGACAAGTCAAAAAAAATTGCATGAAGTAGCAAGCATAAAGCACATAAAATAACACAGCCAATGAGAAATGAGGTGTATACTGAGATATAAACTACTAAGAAGACAGCATTCAAATAATGTCTTGAAAATGTCAATGAAATTGATGTGTAATAAAGAAATGTAGAAAAATACTTGAAGAAAATTTATTTAAAAGTTTAATTATAATTAGAAGACATCGTGTGATACTTTGAGATTAGAAATTACACTGTGTAATAAAAGTGTAATAATCAGAAGAGTTTCTCCAATGGAAAAAAATGAAATAAAAATAGTAAAATTGGCAAGTAAGATACATGATTGAAATTTATTATCTAACATTTTATATTAAATGGAAAGCAATGGGAAGACACTACAAGATTCTGAGTAATAAAATTAATAAATTGAATACTTTTAAAACTTATGGTTTTCCTCAAGACATACTGGGAAACTTCAACATACTGTTCAGTCATCTGGATCATCAATGTCTAGAATGTAGGAGCGAAATTATATAAAAAAAAAAGAACAAAAAGTAGTTCAAAAAGAAACAAAAACAATGAGAACGCAAATCAATTCTCCTTCTGAAGTTCATAGTGGTCCTTAAAATTGTATTTTTAAGTCAAATATTCTAAAAAAAAATTCCTCTTTATCTCACAGACTCTCCCATTTTATGTGTTATAATTACTGCTCAAAAAAGCAATAGTTGTCCTGGCAAAAATTTCTACTAGAAGAAGAACTGAAAGAATCCAATTATCCATTCATTTGACAGTCTGAATTTACATAGAAAACAAATGCAAATCCCCCTAGTGCCCAATTCAGGGCCTATAAATATTAAACCACTCACCAATGATCACACAGTGCATACTCCTTTGAGGAGTTATAGCAAACTGCTGTCCCAGTGTTTATAGATTTTGAACATCACATTTATATTCACAGAGAATGGAGGTAAATAAACTAAAGTCAGCTTCATTTTAAAACATTCATGGTATAAAAACAGCCATACTGGCTGGGCACGGTGGCTCATGTCTGTAATCCCAGCACTTTGGGAGGGGAGGCAGGCGGGTCAGGAGGTCAGGAGTTTGAGACCAGCCTGCCCAACATGGCAAAACCCCGTCCCTACTAAAAATACAAAAATTAGCCGGGTATGGTGGCACGCACTTGTACTCCCAGCTACTCAGAAGGCTGAGGCAGGAGAATTACTTGAACCTGGAAGGTGGAGGTTGCAGTAAGCTAAGATCACGCCGCTGCACTCCAGCCTGGGCAACAAAGTGAGACTCTGTCTCAAAAAAAAAAAAAAAAAAAAAAAAAAAAAAGCCATACCTTTTACTGCTGCATGTAAATTCTGTTTCTTGTTGTCATCATGATTTCCGGTTCTCCATTGACTTAACACTTCCTGAAAGGACTGTGCAGAAGCTTCTTCATCGAATGACCCTTCACACAACAGACTCTCTCTTGGTTTTGTACATTGTGCTCTTTTCATCATTGTAATTTCTACCTAATTAAAAGGATACATAGGCATGCTTTATTAAATTTTCTGTATTTACGCAAAAAATTGTTTTAATAAAAAAATTTCTGTGTTTTAAAATACAGGTAGAACTAATTATTAGTCATCACAAATCAGACTTTTTAAACTTAGAATATTTTTAAGTTGTGCTTATTTATATGCTTTACTCTGTTATTTAAAACTCTATTGGCAATTATAAATGGTCTCTTCAGAAATCATGAAGATGACAGCCTACAGAACTAATGACTTATCATTATGCTGTTCACCAGTGTTCTCTCTGTAAAAGTGCAATTGCCTTGTATCCATTCTCCCTATGCCTCCAATCTCCTACTCCCTGCAAACTTCTCATATCAAAAAAACAGAGTTTTTTTTTTTAATGTAAATCTGATCAGACATTCCCCTGCTCAGAACTCTCTGTTGACTGTCTATGAAACCCCAAGTTCCTACCAGGACCTACACCGCCCTACACAATCTTGTATTTCCTTGCCTTTTACTTTACCTCCTTCCATTCTCCTTTCATTCACCCTGTACCAGCTAGTCTCACATTCTTGCAGTTCTGAGAACCCATCAAGCACATTGCCTCTTCAGGGCCTTGTATTACCTATACCCAATGCCTGGAATGAGCCTTCTCCATATCTTTACATAGCCATTCCCTCATTTTGTTGACTCAATGAAATGCTCAAATATCACCTACTCAGAGAGTTCCTCACTACCAATTCTAAAACTAATAGGCCCCCTTTCCCTCATTTAATAATTCCTTAACTGTTTTATTCTTCTTCCCATTACTTACTCCCATGTGACTTTATTCTATATGTTTATTTATTGCCTGTCCTTCCCCATTAGTATATAATGAAGTTGTGGATTTTGTCTTTTTTCTTAGTGCCAAGAGCTGTGCCTGGCACAAAATAGGTGTTCATTAAAAGTTAGTGGAATGAATGAAGAAGTTCATCGATGCATGTAATACAATGCATGCTCCTCAGATTAATGATGGTTGTGGAGAGATGAATTCAGTACAAAATATAAATCCAGTCTAAGCACACAAGAAAATGAAGGAAGTATTTGGAAGCTATGCAGTGAATTAGAGAGAACAGCCACATTAGGAAACCCAAGCAAAGTAAAACCCACACCAATGGCTGAATTATCAAATGTGGATTACCTACACTGGTCAAATTGCTAAATATCCATGTGTATCTTTTAAGACATGAGAGTATAAATCTCTATGTTCAGCCCGCAATTGAAAAATAAACAGGCAGCTTGTTAGAGTACAATTCAGGGTATATTGTTAAAGATGTATATAAGAAATTTTAAATATGAGCAAAAAGTATATGAGGACCTGTTAGACACTAGACACTATGCTAACCGTTGGCCACAGAAACACAGGTTAATAAGTCCACAACAGAAAAAGGCGCAAGAAGCAGGTAAAACTCAGGGGAAATGATGTCTGAATTGGATTTTGAAAGATAAAACAAGAATTCCATAAGCAAAAAGTGCCAAAGGCAGCATTCCAGAGAAAGGAAATGATATGTATGCTAGGACATGGGAGTCAAACAGCATTGGTGGCATGGAACTATAAGCAGTTTGCATTGATGTAGCAAAAAGTAAAGAATGAGAAAATATAAAGGGTAGAAAGGAAGCAGGGGAAGAATATAAAGGTCTCTGCCTGCTGCACAGAGGAGCTTAAACCCACTGGACATGTAAAACCATTGTAAAGTCCCATATACCAGTGTGGCAAAGAGAGGGAAATTATAAAATAGTGTGTTTGGCTGCAAGGAAACCAATTAAAATGTTACAGACATTTGCCCACATTGACCAACATTACAAATGCATAATTTTTTATCTAGGAGTTTCAGGATTTTATCATACTGATATACTTACATTTCTGCAAAACCACATTATTCAAAATTATACTTTATATTTTAGCAAATACTGGCAAAAGACTGAAATAGCATAAATGCTGATCAGTGGAAGATAGATTTTTAAAAGTCTTTTCACATCCAATAAATGGAGTATTTTACAGCCACTACATAGAATGAGAAGGTTGTAGGATGTACTTATATGAATATAAAAACTACAAAGTTAAGTGAAAAAAAATGCAGAGCAAACATGTTTGTAGAGAAAACATATTAACATTTGTGTAAAAAATACATACAAAACCAGAAGGGTTGCCTGACTCCTAGAAGAGAATGAAATGCACTTTCCATTTATAAACCTTTTTTTAAAGAAGAAATTTCAGTATCTAAAAGACCAATAAGGATAGAATAAATGACCAAACATTCAAGAGTTTTTAGCTGGGAGCCTATATGGGACATGATAACTATTGTGGACTGAATTGCATCTCCCTGCACAAATTCATATATTGAAGCCCTAACCCCCAATGTGACTACATTTTGAGATAGGGCCTATAAGGAGGTAATTGAGGTTAAATGAGATCATGAAGTTGAGGCCTTAATCTAATAGGACTGGTATCCTGTTAAGAAGAGGGAGATAGTTGGACGTGGTGGTATGCACTTGTGGTCCCAGTAACACAGGAGGCAGTGGTGGAAGGAATGTTTGAGCATGGGAGGAGCTTGCAGTGAGCTGAGTTCACACCACTGCACTCTAGCCTGGGCAACAGAGCAAGACTCTGTCTCACATGAAGAAGACGAAAAGAAGAAAAGGAGAAGAAGAAAGAAGAAGAAGAAGGAGGAGGAGGAGAAGCAGAAGCAGAAGCAGGAGAGGAGGAGGAGGAGGAGGAGGAGGAGGAGGAGGAGAAGAAGAAGAAGAAGAAGAAGAAGAAGAAGAAGAAGAAGAAGAAGAAGAAGAAGAAGAAGAAGAAGAAGAAGAAGAAGAGGCATCATGTATCTCTTCTCTCTCCTCTCTTTCTCTCTCTCTCTCTCTCTCTCTCTTCCCGCCCCCTTCTGTATGCATGTGCATACAGAAGAAAGGCCATATAAGAACACAGCAAGAAGGCAGCCATCTAAAAGCCAGGAAGTAAAGCCTCACCAGAAACCAATATTGCCAGCACCTTTATCTGGGACTTCTAGACTACAGAACAGTAGAAAATAAATTTCTCTTGTTTAAACCGCTCAGTTGGAGGTATTTTGTTATGGCATCCTGAGAAGACTAATACAGTAACCAATTGGATGTGCAGAGGAGGAAGTGAAAATACTACAGAAAATAACTGCCTTTGTTGGCTTGGAAAGCTAGGTAGGGCGCCTCCAACAATAACATTTATAGGTTTTGGAAAAGACAGGATAAATTTAGTTTAAAGATAGAGTCTTAGGAGTATTTGTGAGAAGGTACTTATTGGTATCCAGTAAGCAATATGTCAGTGTATGTATGTATACATGCTACACTAATGAACAAGCATTGAAAACTCAGTGGCTTAATACAAAATGA
The DNA here is from genome assembly GCF_029281585.2 of Gorilla gorilla gorilla. Lineage (NCBI taxonomy): Eukaryota > Metazoa > Chordata > Mammalia > Primates > Hominidae > Gorilla > Gorilla gorilla. The sequence goes on from NC_086017.1 coordinate 178,444,992, forward strand.
TTTCAACATGCAGCAATTTCAGCAGCCCTCCAGGGAAGCTTCCTTCCAAGCAATGAATCAGAGATGTCAGACATTTGCATATTGGAGTTATGCCATTGGAATACCTGGCTTCCACATAGCTGTGGTAGGGTAGAAAAAGCTGGAGGGTTGTACATTAGCTCTTAAACGTTTCAGCTCAAAACTGTCATATATCACGTCCACTCAGAGTCCAATATGACCTTGCCCAATTCTAAAAGAAATTTGAAGACGCACATAGAAATTCAATGCTGTACATTCATTACCCTGTAAGCACATGATATCCCTGTAAGATGATGTGTTTTAATATCCCCACTTTCCAAAGGAGAAAACAGAAGAGCAAAAAAGCTAAGTAATTTGCCCAATATTACAATGCTATAAGAAAAACAGCATCATTATTTCAAACCCAGGTTTCGGCTTATAAGATGTAAGCTCTTTCGTGAACTGTACCTCTTTCCACGGATGTGCCATTGGCTTTGATCCATTAAAAAGGCCATAAGAGAAGCATCAGGCATTGGTACCATTTGGCTCTTCTAGCCCTTAAATTAAAAATAAGACTCTTGAGCCCTAACCCAGATGTAAATATTTTAAAAAATCCAAATTTGGTGGCAGACCCAGGAATGCAAGTTTTTAACAATCTCCAATTCTTATGATGCTTATTGCGGTTTGAGGAGCACTGCTCTTTGGCACAGAGGAACACTAAGCCTATGAAGGGGTTATCTCTTCATTGTGTACTCTGTCATATATAGCAGTGACTCCCAACAAGAACACTCACCAGAATCACTGAGGAGTTAAACACACACCCACACACAAACACACACACACACACACACGTCTGAACCCCACCCACGGAGATGCTGAACTCAATCATATGTATTTCTTTAATGTTTCTCCAGTTGACTTTAATATACACTCCTGGATGAAATCATTGAATTAATGGTTTTTAAGTTAAGACAATGAGGCAGACAATGTATACAGCATGCATAGTTACCTATGAAGACAAGAAGAAACATCTAGTGTAAAGATTAATAAATAACACAGAGGAGCCTACTCTATCACTTTCTAGTAAGGCTAGTTACTGAACCTCTCATCTTTCTCATCTGTTAAATTGGGGTAATAAAAGCACAAACCTTATATTGGATAAGGCAAGTAAAGCATTAAGCACAATGCCTAGCATAAGGTGTTCAATAAAAGTTAGCTGCTGATTTATTTTTGATAGGATAAATTAGATGAAAAGGGAGGCATGAAGAAGAAACTTTTAAAACCACAGTCTCTGCAGAATGGTTAAATACAGGAAATTTGGAGTCAGAAGGTCTGAGCTGAAATCTAAGTTCCATTATCAATTCTACCTTTGGCAATTTATAAAAACTATTCCCTGCCACTATTCTCTCATTTGAAAAAGAGGAATAATTAAGAAAAGACAAAAGGAGATAATGTGTAAAATATTTAGGGCAGTGTCTGGTCTTCAATACATTATTATTATAATTAGGAGGCAGTGATTCTTCACAAAACATCCTTGACAGGTCTATTAGAAAGCGAAATCCACACAAATATGCTGCATGACACTCCTGAAAAATTCAAGCACACTCCCTCTGCTGAAAATAGGTCCTACTAGCATAGAACACATTTTCTTTTATGTCTGTGAGCATGGGTTTGGAACACAACAGATTTAACTTCAACCTAGACTTGGTCAACATATAACAAGCAGAATGACTTCAGCTAAGTTACAGTTTTTGAACTGCAGGGAAAAGGTGACTGGCATCTAAAAGAATGAGGATTATAGCATAGATCAAAATTTGAAGTTCATTTCTTGCTAAAGAATCAATATGTCTATTATAAATATATAGACATTGAGTTGATAAAAGCTTATCTAGCATGTTGTCAGATCAGCAGTCTATCTAAATAACTGCCAGAATTTGGTATAAATCTGATTTTATATAACTGTGCAATTGCCTGTCACTTAAAACTCTGGGCAAGGTTTTGTATTTTTAGCTTCTCTGAATGAAGTCCTGACTAATATAAAATTGTTATATTGCATTGTGGTTTTTAAAAAAATGTTTTCCCCAAATACTCATCCAATTCCTGACATGGATGAAAATGTCCAGAAAGACATATGGTCAAAAGATCATTCACCAAAAAGAGTAGTGTTCAGTGGAATCAAAGCAGGCTTCTTGCAAATATTTTTATAGTCAAGATGTATTTGGTTAATGAAGAACAAATCCATTATGAAATAAAAATGTGATGAAATTATTGGTGAAATTCTATAGCTCAAGTTAAGTACATGAATGGCACCTGCCATAGTTAAATATGTCAGAAAATGTCTACTATATTTTCCTCAGTTTACCTCAGAGCTGCTCCTCTGGAGAAGTACAGATTTGGGTTTATGTTGAATTTTACTGGTTTCCTTTGTAGAATTATTCTCCTCTTTGGGTTCATCTGGATTAACATCCTTTATAAACTGATGGGCAACATCCAATACATTGAATAATATTTGAGATTTTGCCTATTAAAAAAGTAACAATATAATTAAAGAGCCTCATATGTTAACCTAAATAATTTATATATATTAACTCATATTTGTGTTATTCTATGACTCCCAGAATTAAATAAATTCAATTTAATATTTAAATAGCCAATACAAATTGGCATTTGTATCAACAAGTATAATAGTGACAGCTGCCATCTACTGAGGGAACTAGTTTGGGCTCATACAATTCAAACCATCTTAAAAACAATATATCACTTAATCATCAAGGCAATTCTAAAACACAACTATTTTTATCTGTTTCAGGAATTAAGAAAACTAAAGCTTAGGCCGGGCATGGTGGCTCGCTCCTGTAACCTCAGCACCTTGGGAGGCTGAGGCTGGCAGATCATTTGGAGGTCAGGAGTTCCAGGACAGCCTGGCCAACATGGTGAAACCACATCTCTACTAAAAACACAGTAATTAGCCAGGCATGGTGGTGTGTGCCTGTAGTCTCTGCTACTCGGGAGGCTGAGACAGGAGGATTGCTTGAACCCAGAAGGCGGAGGTTGCAGCAAGCTGAGATCAAGCCACTGCACTCCAGCCTTGGCGACAGAGCAACACTCCATCTCGAAAAAAAGAAAAAAGAAAGAAAAGAAACTAAAGCTCAGAGAGTTTAAATAACTTGCCCTTGGTCACAGTGGTGAGTGGGTGCCAGAGGTAGGAAGTGACCTCAGGTGTGTATAAGTCTAATGACTCATAAACTTTCCACTATGCACACCCCCAAATAGATAGATGCAGTATTTTGTGCACATCATAAATAAAGAACTAAATATAGCTAATCTAGTAGGAGACTGAATAAGCAGTAATGACTACTCCATGGTGATAAAACGTCTTTAGAAAGCATTCACTATCCAAAGCGGTACATCAGGAAGCACTTCTCTCTGTAGTTCCTTAATAAACTCCAAGTCATTTCTCATTTTGTGCCTTGCTCATGAGTCTCACTTACTAGGGAGGCTTTCTCTCCTCTACCATCATCTTTACCTGGCAGGCTTTTGCTTCTCCTTCTGCATTCACGCCATTACTCCTACAAGTCTAGGAACCCTTCCTTGTACACTGCACTCCCCCAACTGTACACGGTATTTACCCTCTTTACCCTCTTAATATCCTGCGTAGATCTCTACCAGTCCTAACTATATTGATTTCACATTTCCTCATATCACATAAGCTCACAAAAGGAAAAAACATATATATTTTAATGATTTTATGGCTACTACAGTTTCTGGAAAAATAGCGTATGGTAAAAATAAGGTGTCAGGGAGGGAAAAGAGCTACAGAATTAAAATAAGTAATTTAGAAAAGGGATTTAAAGAAAAACTTTCCACATGCTGTCAGAGTGACTGACAAAGAACTGGCAAATTTGGGGAAGGCCCCATTCTCTGAAGGGTTTTCTATCAGAAACTACCAGAGTCTGCCTAGGGACTGCAGGATTTAGGATCCTATCTGAGTTTGAATTAAACTCCAGGGGTAAGATTCAGAATCGTCAGATGCTCTGTGAGAACTTGGCATGAGGAAGACAGGAAGTAGCTCTTATTTCTTAGCAAATATCCTCCAAACAAGAAAAATTTAGCAGGGATCAGATATAATTATTTTGTACTCTGCCATGAAAATGCTCCTATTTTTAAATTTTCATCTAGTTGCCAATTTAGATAGCTAACATTACATTGAAACTTTTTCAGTTATGACATTTGTAAATCTATTAAGATTCATTGCAGTCTGATTCTGGAATATATCAGTGAACATCAAATTAACTAGTGTTATTTCATACTGAATTAATAAAATACCTATGAAAAATGACGAACGTGACCTATGCATATATATTGCTGTCTGTATGCAAATCTGTGGAATCTGCTCCAAATTTTCCCAATGATTCTCAGAAAACCTATATAGGCCTATATAGTCCTTTTATTTTTAAAAGAAATTCAAGCCAATGGTAATGCTTCACTCTTTCAGAAACATCTGTAGTTTTACCAACATTTTTAAAACAGAATAATCCAACCTAAGCCTCATTTAAAATGTCCTAGAATAAAGGTCTGTAGATTTCAGAGGCAGTTAGTTCCATGTTTGGTTTTCATTTTATTTTTTTAATATCAAAAGCTATAGGATTAATTTTATATAAAATTATCATTCAAATATATGTTTATTTAAGTAACACAAAACAAAGATTATTTCTGTCCTAAAATGAATCCCGCTATCAATGTTACAATAATTGTTATAACATTTTTAGGTAGCATATTAAAAGAATCAGAAATAGTGAAAAACCCACATTTTTTATGCTAAAAAATAAGATAAACATCATAGGTAACTGATAAAATAGAATTCCATATTTGACTATCTTAAAGTTCTGCTACTTTAGTACATAAATGAAATCAATACAATGCAAAAATATGGAAATGTTCTTTTCTAGAACATCATACACTTAAACATTACTTTTCTCCATTGTAAGGCTGTGTATGTATACCTTACTTTTCTTAATCTTAGAACAATCATACAAAGAAAGAGAGCAGATATTATGATTCCCATTACATAGACAAGGAATTTAAAGTTCAGAAAGCTTAGGCCAAAGTCAAATGGCTACAAAATGTCGTGACTTGAAATAGAGTCAAATTATCTATTCTAGCTTAATTAACCTTTTTCCCTACTAGATTTATGTTAGTCTTTGTGATACAGAAAATGTGTTTTACCTTTGATTTCCCGAAACTGAAAATATTAAATTTTGTCTCTAACAGATTTGAACGTTGTTCTTTCCTTTAAAAACTCACAAAACTTTAATTCTGTATTTAATTGCATATGCAAGGATTAAGGGGTTTAGTTTTGTTTGTTTCTTTGGTTTTAACTTATTTTTGCCTGTTTATTTTTATATTTGACCAAGTATATAGAAATAAATCATAGTCATACCATATAAAAAATTTAAGAAATGGAGGTTCCTCCTATTTTCAAGCATACTTTCTCTGCTGAAAATAGGTCCTACTAGCACAGAGTACGTTTTATTCTATATCTATGAGTATGGATTTGGAACTCAACAGACTTAATTTCAACCCAGACTTGGTCACCACATAACAAGCTGTGTGACTTCGGCTAACTTACAGTTTTTGAACTGCAGGGAAAAGGTGAGTGGTATCTAAAAGAATGAGGATTATAACAGATTAAAATTCGAAGTTCATTTATTGCTAAAGAATCAATATAACTATAGTTTAATTATATTAACATGAGCTGATAAAAGCTTATTTAGGCTGGGCACGGTGGCTCATGCCTGTAATTCCAACACTTTGTGAGGCCGAGGTGGGAGGATCACTTGAGGTTAGGAGTTCAAGACCAACCTGACTAAAATTGTGAAACCCCATCCCTACTAAAAATACAAAAAATTAGCTGAACATGGTGTTGCATGCCTGTAGTCTCAGCTATTCGGGAGGATGAGGCAGGAGAGTCGCTTGAACTGGGGTGGCAGAGGTTGCAGTGAGCCGAGATTGTGCCACCGCACTCCATCCTGGGTGACAGAGTGAGACTCCATCTCAGAAAAAAAAAGTTTATCTAGGACATTGTCACACTCAGATCAGTAGTCAATCTAAATAACTGCCCGTATTTGGTACAAATCTGGTTTATAGCAAAATAGTACTCCCCAGAGTAACTACTGTTAACAGTTTTTATCCTATAACCTTTGTCTTTCCTTAAATGGGCATATCCTATAATCTTTGTCTTTTCTTAAAAGAGCATATCTAGATTTACAAAAGAAAACACACTGCCTTTCACTTAATAATATAACAATAATCATTTTGAGTAACAACAATGAATAAGAATATGAAGGTTATTTTTAGAAAATATTTAAAATAGATAACTATACATATTAAGTATCATAACACTGTACCATATATTAATAAAATATTTTCAAATGTTAAAACTCAACCTAAAGATAGTTTTATTTCCATTTTCTAAGTATAAAAATTTAAATGTGAAGTACTAATAGGTAACAATAGGAGCAGGAGGAGACTGAAAATGTATAAAATTACCTGTTCAACTGCTCTACATGCTACAAATGTTTTAAAATCAAACCAAAACAGCCTTCAAGGCACATAGTAAATCATATATCTCACTCTAGGATAGAAACTAAACTAGAGCCAAAAGATGTGATTTACTGCCAGCATTTCCAGATTCCCCCACATCCTTCACTACACTGTATGATGGTAGGATTTCATCTGGTAACTGTTCTAAATTCTCACCTAAACTTTTTTTTCTGCCTAGAATGATATTATCTTTCAAATTACACTCTAGAAGAATTCATCACTCTGACAATGTATCATTAATCAAAGTAAAGAGGGTTGATATTTTATAGCATTTTGGAATGGATGGCACCTTGTAGAAGTTAAAGTCCAAGAATAAAAGTTTTAGTTTAGTTAGAAAAATGATATACTTTATGGTATAGTCAATGTTTCAAAGCTCTAACTACCATCATCATACAAAACTCTGGCTATCCAGCAATAAATATTAATAATCATGTTGACATAGCCATATCTCCTTAAGTGATCCAGAAGTTCCAGATCAAAAAAAAAAAAAAAGTTCACACGTAGTTTAGACCTATATTACTTTGCAAGTTTGAGGGGGAAAGGAATGAGAATGTCTCCTTTCCTAGTGTTAACTTGCATTGATTTTTCAGTCACAAAATTTTAGAAGAGATTTATTGTAACCACAGCCTTGAATTAAAAACTGAAAACTCTAAACTCTGCAGAAGAGTTCTGTTATTTTATTTGAGTTTGTTAGACAAAGTGATATAGAGGTAGAGAGAGAGATACACACATATACACACAGAGAGAAAAAATTGTGTTATAGCAGAACTCAAGTAACATAAACTTATTGGTTGCAGTGATTGTTCGATATGATTGGAACTTGGAAGGCTTTATTTACAAAATCATTTCAGGATGATCAAGTTATGGACTAATGGGAATTTTAAAATTGTTATATATATTCTATAAATCTTTTTTTGGCCTGGCTTTTGAGAAAACACTTCCTTCTCATATCAAGAATATTTCAAAGTACAATCTGTTCTGATTTCTTTGACGTGAATTACCTCATATGCAGTTGGTAAATAGAGCAATGATGTCTGTATTAACTCCAGAGTGTTATTGATTCTTAAGGTTTTTTTTTCCCAACAGATTATTGTTTTGAAGCAATCAGGGGCAAGCTTTCTTACAACTAAAGCCAAAATCTTAACAACATATGAAAACCATAAGAAAAAAACCTGAAAAATATATAAAAATGCCTCCCCTTAGCTTAAGTTCTGACTGTTTTAGGGACTTCAACAACCCTGCATTTCACTAAGTTAAGCCATCTAGAAAAACTATGAGCACAAAGAAGCTGTAAAGACACCTCCTCTGACTTTAAAGCAACAGATAAATAAAGGAGGCTATATCTTGATTTAGATTTTTGATTTTGGTAAAAATAATCTCTCTTAGAAGTGAATTACTACTGGGAACTACATCACCAAGAAGTAAGAACAAGTCCTCAAGAAGTATGCATTAGTGTTTTAACAAGGATTTGTTAACTGTTTTTGTTTGGGTTTTGGTTACAAAGCACCATAGGATTTGAGTTGCCTTCTCCTAGCCCTAATCTTCCCTCAAGCCCTGTTAATTAGGTGGGCAATTTTCCAAAAGAGAAATCGTTTGTTTGTTTTGTTTTTAAGCTCCAGGATACATGTGCAGAATGTGCAGGTTTGTTACATAGGTGTACATGTGCCATGGTGGTTTGCTGCACCTCTCAACCCATCATCTAGGTTTTAAGCTCTGCATGCATTAGGTATTTGTCCCAATGTTCTCCCTCTCCTTGCCTCTCACACGTCGAAAGGCTCCGGTGTATGTTGTTTCCCTCCCTGTGTCCATGTGTTCTCATTGTTCAACTCCCACTTATGAGTGAGAGTTGATTGGTTTTCTGTTCCTGTGTTAGTTTGCTGAGAATGATGGTTTCCGGCTTCTTCCATCAAGAATCATATACCGTGTTGTGGCAGCAACACATGTATACTGAAGAATTATGCTTTAATTTATGGTAAAACAAACTCTTTTATTAGAAGTCATCAAAACATTTGCTAAAGTTTATTTATCCAAAGAAACCTGTACAGATTATTTTGCCAGGATATTTCTATTTACACATTACATGGAATACATTGCACTATGAGTATGAGGATCCTATTATCTAAAATCGATAATAACAAATTAGACTAAATCTCTCTAAGTTTGGAGCCATAAGGAAATTACTACACCAAGTAGATAAATTATTCATATTATCATAGACCTAACTACATCAAGCAGGTACTAGTTACACCAAGCAAATAAATTCCTCAAAGTATCATGGACCTATGGCAGGATGCAATAAACCCATCAAATTTCCACTTAGTAAAAATATCTTTGCAAAATAAAAGTAATTTTCTTATAAAAAATACATAATTTTGAACATCTTAATCCATTAAACAAGAATGAAAAAGGTGAGCATTATCTCTCAATTTTTTTACATTATTAAAATATGTTTTCTATTCTTAAAGCAAATTATTATTTTACCTTTCTTATGGGTCCTTCTTTATAGATAGTCTTAGACCAAATTTATTCCCTAAAAATAGGCTTTATCATAGTCAAGTCTGAATTCTCGCTGAAAATTAAAGGAAGCTATCCATAAATGATTGGATCAAAGTTTTCATCTACTGTTAGAATCAAAAGAAAGGGTTGGGGGGTGCAGGGGAGTAAACTTTGGGCCAACTGGAAAAGGTAGAGAAGCAAAGGGAAGAAATTTCTATATAGAAGACAACTGGAAAAGAAAAACAAAATTTGAGGAAAAGCCCCCATCTAAATACATAAGAGAAACAAGAGGAAAATAAATATTTATTAGATGAAATAAAATTGCAATGGAAGAACTAACAGCAGAATCATGTTCTTAAATCCAGTTCTGCTCATCATATTTCTAAAAACAGATATGGTATTTGCAAGAGTAGTGGTACAGAAATATCAAGGGTATAAAAAACTACTTATTGCAAGCTAGATAGAAATCAAATCCTGCAAATGTGAAATTCATGTGGCTGAAATTTACTGCTTATTCCAACATCATGTAAGTATTACTTTAAGTAGTTCTTAAAAGACTCTTAGATTAACCTTTCCTCTAAAGGTCTGATTTCTATCTGGTTTTATTAATTAAAGATTTATGTATTATTATTCCTCCTTGACCCATAGAGTGGCAAAAAAAAGCAAAGACCTGGACACATGCTCCTGCTTATGAATGCACCTTATTATTTAATAGATAGATTAAATAAAACTGGACTCAATATATAGTACTTTATAAAATAACATGAAATCTGGACTCAATTTGGACTCAATATTTAGTACTTTATAAAATAACATGAAAATAATGAAACAAAACATATCAAATCCAGTTAAAATATTTTAAAATAAGACAACATATAAATGCAATAGCTGAAAAAGTAACGTATTGTCAAAAAAGTTTAAAGCACCTGGTCTCAGGAAACATAACAACATTGGATTTTGGTTAAATAACTGTGCCTTTCAATTTTCATTACATTACAAAATTCTACTTAGAAAGCAATCTCAAAAGTGAGACAGAATAGCAAAAACAAAATAACATAAGAAACTCACACCTGTAATTTTGCTTTCTATTTGCAGTTTTGATGCCATATAATTATGCACTATATTAATTATCTTAGCAAGTACTTGCAATTGTTTTCAACTAATATTACAAGTATATTGCATCCAGATGAGTTAACTGCTTTCAGCAATTATTCATATTTGAGTTACACAAGGAAGAAATTGTATATGCAATGAAATGAATAACATTTTTAGGCATAACAGAATAAACTTACTAACAAATAGCAACAAAATTTGTCATATTTGGTTTTTAAATATATTATTGCTGTTACATCACAATTAGATAATTGGTATCCCATAAAGACCAATGAACATAACATATATTATAGCAAGCAAGACTACTGTAAAATTTGTCAGATTCCATGAAAAAAATCATGAGCTTATTTGAGCTACATAAGGAAGACATTTTATATGAAATGAAATGAATAACATCTTTAGGTATAGAAGAATAAACTTACTAACAAGTAGCAATCAATAATTTGTTATATTTGGTTTTTAAATATAGTATTGCTGTTATATGACAATTAGATAATTGGTATCCCATAAAGACCAATGAACATAACATATAGCAAACAAACTACTGTAAAAATTTGTCAGGTTCCATGAAAGAAATCATGAGATAACATAGGTAGCACCTGCAAATTACGAAAGTCCCTCAAATATTCTGTATCAACATGATTGACTAAAGGTTCAGACAGTGGGTTAGACTAATGATCTTTATGGTCTCCTCCAAAATTGAGATTCTATTATCCTCTATGTGTGAATAAATTGGAAGACTGTATTTTTATATATACTCTGATAAATTGAGCTCTAAAACTTTTACTGTATGGGTTTTTAAAATACAAAACCATTCCAAAATATGTGTAACTATAATGCTTTTAAAAAAACACCCCTACATGCATCCATCTGTATTATTAACTGTAGGTACCATGTTGTACAACAGGTACCTAGAACTCATTTATATTGCTAACTTTAACTTTGTACCCATTGAACAATATCTATTTTCCCTATCCACTAACTACCACTATTCTAATTTCCGCTTGTATAAATTTGACTGTTTAAAATATCTCATATAAGCAGAGTTATGTAGTATTTTTCCTTCTGTAACTTACTTATTTCAATTATCGTAATATCTTTCTGGTCCATGGTAAGTGTTATTACCACAAAAAAAAAAAAAAACAAGAAAGGACACAGGAAACTTTTGGAGGTGATGGATGGATGTATTACCATTATTCTGGTGATGATATAATGGGTATATGTACATGTCCAAATCCATCAAATTGTGTACATTAAAGATGTGCAGTTTTTATCTATCAATTATACCTCAATAGCACTGTAATAAAAAAGAAAACAGCCCTCAACACAAAATTAATCTTTTTGTTAATCCTTTGGACTCATCATTAATATTACATTGTTTTCTGGGCTTTAAATGTAGATAATATAGGAATGGGGTTGAATTTCTACTAATACTGTATCCTGACTGATAAAACCTAATGGATGGAGCACCTTCTATGAGCAGAATACTTTTATAATTGTTGGCATTTAATGTGATTTTCACAATAGCCCTGCAAGCTTCTGAGCTTGCATATATAAATATGATCTTTCAAAATTTCCTCAGCATAAACATCACAGAAATACTCACCTCTCCCTTTAAGGTTGATTCATGCCATCTCTGGGTTAAGCCCCTGTACTGCCACTACTCTCTCTACTGTGTCAGTTGCTCTGTCATTTGCTCCTGTAATATACTCACTAAGCCACTTACATTTTCCCAACTCTTCATTAACTCTACTTTCCATTCTCCCTACCCCTTTCCATTGTCTTTATTTCCCCTTCCCCAGCTTTTCTTAGAACTGGCATCTAAAAGTAATTACCACAGATATAACTTCACTAAAGTGCAGGCTACTGAACTGTCCCACATCCAGGTCTTCCAAAAATTCTTGTCAAAATTTATCCCAGGAAGATATACAAATGGCCATCAAGTACATGAAAAGATGTTTGACATCATTAGTCATCAAAATGCAAACCAAACCACGACGTGCTACTGCTTCATATTACTAGGATGCTAGACCAAAAAGTCAGATAATAACAAGTGGTGGCTAGGAGGTAGAGAAATCAGAACTCTTGTACATGGCTGATTGGAATGCAATATACTGCATCCACTTTGAAAAACAGTCTTGTAGTTCCTCAAACAATTAAAAATGGAGTTACCATATGACCCAGCAATTCCACCAGTAGGTATCTAGCCAAGATAACTAAAAACATATGGTCACAAAAAACTTGTACACAAATGTTCATGGCAGCATTATTTATAATAGCCAAAAGGTGGAAACAACCCAAATATACATCAAATGATGAATGAATAAACAAAATGTGCTACATCAAACAATGAAATGTTATTCAACCATAAAAATAAATGAAATGCTGATAGATGGCACAACATGGATGAACACTGAACATTATGCAAGTAAAAGAAGCCACTCATAAAAGGCCACATATGACATGATTCTATTTATATGAAATGTCCAGAATAGGCTAATCTAGAGAGAGAGAAAGTAGTATTGGTCCCCAGAATATAGGGACATAGGAGGAGGATGGAGCAAAAGGGTATGGGGTTTCTTTTTGAGGTGACAAAAATGTTCTAGAATCAATTATGCTAATAGTTGCACTTAGCTGTAACTATACTAAAATTCATTGAATTGTGCACTTCAAATGAATGAATTGTGTGGTATATGAATTATATCGCAATAATGCTTTTCTTAAAAACTTTTTGTCAATGATTCCTGGACAAGTGTTTTTCATTTGTCTTTTGGCTATCCCAACATTCTATGTTTCAAATTCTGACTCATCAAGGACTTAAATGCCATGCTCACCAGAGTCTGCCTGTGTTAACTAAACCTTTAAAATCTCAAGACTGCTATCAAATCCTCTAGGCATCAGTCTATTCAGAAGGATGAGGACAGGAAAAACAGTTTGCCAGCAGGACAGCATCAGCTGTTCCTTTTTGGTGGTATTCTTGCAAGAGTTCAAGCAGAAGTACAGTTCAGGTAGATAAGGAATACACCTGATTTAGAAACCTTACTTTCCACCAGAGCCAATCCCCACCTCATAGCTCCAGAGCTAGTTCCATAGTGGATGTTTCAGTTACAAAGTCCACTGCACTCAGGGAGCTATATCTTCCTTCAAGTACGTATAGTTCTCCTTGTTTAGATGTAATTTGCCAAGTAGAGGTTACGCTTACCATAAGTACGTTGCCCAGGAATGTAGTTGACATGACTACCTTTATCTGTTTCCCAGGGAAAGGGCAAGAAAGTTAATTAAAGGTCAAATGCTCACATTTAGGAGGAAAATCTTTTGTTAACCCTTCACTGATATAACAACATACCATAAATCCTTTTAATTATCCAATCCTTGGTTAAAAATTCCCTTGCTTTCAAAATTCACAGAAAAATAAATTTTGCCCTAAAATACAGTTTTAAGCTATTTCAGGAGCTTAATCAACCCACTAAGGACTCATTCACATTTCTATTTGTTAAAAAATTGATTTATACAGGACAGGTACAATGTTAAGCACTGAGGATACAGTGATGAACAAGACAAAAAAGAGTCCTTCTCACGAGGTCCTAAAATTTATCAGAAGATATGATAGTCGATAGCAACACAGTTTTTAAAATCTTTTGATAGAACAAATGCCAGGTAATAACAATCATTGTAGGGAATGAACACGCACTTGTAGTATAAGGAATATGCATTATTCATATTTAAGAAATAAGTTAAAAATATGACAATACTCAATTGTTCACATACATTTAAAATATTTTATTTTTCTTAAGTATAACATTAATACTTACAAATAGAAAATTCATACATTTTTTCAAAATATTTACATACCTGGACTCTAAAATCATGTGACTTTATGATAATTCCTTTTTGGGAGAACATTTACTTGTCATCCACCTATTTCAATCTTATTGGTAACTCTGAGAGAAGGAACTGCGTTTCTCAACTCTGCCCCTTCTGTGGTCTCCCATCAAGCTACCATTGACTTTCTTCACAGAACTAGAAAAAACTACTTTAAAATTTCATATGGAACCAAGAAAGAGCCCATATAACCAAGACAATCCTAAGCAAAAAGAACAAAGCTGGAGGCATCACGCTACCTGACTTCAAGCTACACTACAAGGCTACAGTAACCAAAACTGCATGGAAATTCTACCTCAATTATCTTTTCTTTCATTAATACCACCCACCTTCCCAAGGTTTCTCCTTTTCAGTTAAGAAAATTTCCATTCCAATTAAGAAAACATATTTACCATAATCTATTAATAATTTACTTAATCTAACCCCCCTTGTGCATGTCATACTTCACAAATAGAATGCTTTTTGTTTGTTTTCCCTCATCTTCTATTCTCTCTAATTAACATTGTCTCTTCTGTCTGATCTTACATTGCTAAAAGGAAATAGGAATGCCTGATATATTAAGACCTCATTTCTCATCTGAAAATAACTTTTGTTTCAACCCTTAGTGTTGACAATCTTTCTACATGTAGAAGTAAAATTTTAATCCTTAATAATTGCCTCTCATGCATTTATGCTTCATTTTTCAGTTAATTAAATATTTAACAGAGGTTGGAAAAGGCAAAGAAACTTGAAGTGTTTTGAATCACTGCCAAGTACAAATCAATCATAAATCAAAGGAAAGGCCCTTTGAAATTACAATACTAGTCAACATGTAAATATTTGCCTTCAATTTTTCAGAGATCTTAAGTAAAACAAGGTATGCTGATACAAAATGATCCCTACTGACTAAACTCACAGGACCTACTGGGCTGTTGGATAAAGGCTGAAACAGTTTACAACTATCAAATTTGGCTACACTTTATATTAACCACAAATGACAGCACAGGTTAAAGAATATAAAGTGTAATCACCATCAGCCTAGAATACTTGCTTTTTATATAGCAATGCTTAATATTCATCTGTCAGATGTCTTCCCTCACTTCTCAAATTAGGAATGGATTCAGCAGTCAACAAAGCCTTATGACTTTAATGGTTAACAAAACAATAAAAAACTAAAACCACTACAAGATTGGTTAGTGAGAGCTAAGAAAAAGAGATATCTGACCAAATGGCCATCAAATTCCAAAGCACAACAACAACAACAAAAACTTTATGCATAGGAAAATGATAAAAACAATAAGACAAAAAATCATGTTGACTGAAAAAAGAAGTAAAAGGTTAAACAGAGACTAGAGATAGAAAGAAAATGGCAGAGAGCTACAAGACAATTGATTAAAATCAAGAAATGATGACAGAGAATGGGCAAGACCAGAATAAAGGAGAAAAATTAAGTACTAATCAGAATAGTGAATTTCTGAGGGGGAATATATCATCATAAACACTATATCAGCTATTTGAGGCCTCTTTCTTATTCTATTTCTTATAATAAAAGTGGTTATTATAATAGGCATGAGTCACTCACACATAGTGAAACTGTTCACTGTGCTCTATTTACAGGAGGGAGTACATAGTACAATTTGAAATAGTTTCTTTCAAAAAACATCTATCTAATTTATTATTGTATATATTTAAAGTATACAAACATGTACATGATGTTTTGGTATGCATGTACATGCACATGACATACATATACATGTAAAATGATAACTACCATTGAGCATATTAACATATCCATCACCTCACACAGTTGCTTTTTTTTAGTACTAAAAGCACCTATGTATAAAAAATGGAATATTATTCAGCCTTTAAAAAGAAGATATGTTTAACTATGACAGCATAGATAAACCTGGAGGACATTACAGTAAATGAAATAAGCCAGACACAGAAAGAAAAATACTACATGAAACCACATACATGCAGAATCTAAATTTTTTTTTAAAACTTTTCATTTAAAATTTTTGTTTTATGAATAAAGGGACAAATTCGCTTGTAAGAATTAGCTGAACAAAAAAGCTGTCTCCTTCAAAGTACTTTATTCCTTAGTAATTCCGTTAGGTGAAATAATGTTATAAAAAAGAGAATAACATCATTATAGGTTTAGCTCCCAGCACAGGAAGTCTGTGTATGCTCTTTGCTAAGTGCCAACCTCACAATTCCATTTCCCTAGTAGACAATACACTTCCTAGGACTCTCCCCAACAACAGCACCAAGTAGCAACTTTGGTCTCCACAGACAGTGTGGAAACATAAAGGAGTAACATGAACAAGGAAGAGACATAGTTCTTTATTGTATTTAACTTTAAATTTATATACATAAAAGAATCCCCATATTTGAAGAAACCTTTAAAAGAATCATGGTTCCTTGCCAAGCTCTTTGATTTGTGTACATATTACATAATCCATGTATGCTAACTTTTAGAGATAAATGTATATTCTACAATGAGATTTATTAGGAACTTAAATACCATTTTACTATTTGTGGCTTACCAACCTTCCCTCCTCTGCAATCAAAACCAAAGAATGTGATGCTGGCAGTATCTTAAATGTTCTTACCACGAAAGAAGGAAAGAGAGAAAGAGAGAAAAAGAAGGAAAGATGAAAGAAGGAAGGAAGAAAGGAAGCAAGGGAGGGAGGGAGGGAGGAGGGAAGGAAGGAAGGGAGGGAAGGAGGGAGGGAAGGAAGGAAGGAAGGAAGCAAGGAAGGAAGGAAGGAAGGAAAGAAGAAAGAGAAAGAAAGAAAGAAAGAAAGAAAAAAAGAAAAGAAGAAGGAGGGAGGGAGAGGAGAGAGAGAAAGAGAAAGAAAAAGAAGAGAGAGAAAGAGAAGAGGGAGAGAGAAAGAGAGAGAAGGAGAGAAAGAGAGGAAAGAAAGAAAGAGAGAGAAGGAAAGAAAGAGGAAATTGTGATGTAATGTGAAGTGATAGAAACATTCATTATGTTGAATTTGGAGATTATTTCAAAATGTGTATCTATGTATATGTCAAAACATCAAATTATGCACCTTAATTGTACACATTTTTTATTTGTCAATTATGGCTCAATAAAGATAGAAAGGGAGTAGAGAGAGTCTGTAGATTGCCATAAAGTTCTGTGCAAAAGAACTGTGTAACCCGAAGGAAGTTATACAAAAGAAACAGTAAACATACTATATATATATGAAGTGTATATTTGGTAGATATTTTTTCACTAATTTAATCCAATCTACATTTGGAATTTTACAAATTTCCAACCTACAATGTTCACTTTCTTCTGTTAAGATACAGGATACATACATTTTAATAATATTAACATAAAACAAAATAATGCTCAATGTTTAGAAAGCATACTGTATGTCATGTTGCTTTCAGTAATTATTATTTGACTGGTGTCGTATCTGCATCTGGATCACAATAAGCCATATCACAGCAAAGTCTATCTTTTGAAATTATGTGGGAGGTAGAGGAGAAGACAGGGAGGGAGAGAGAGCAAGAAG
This sequence comes from Gorilla gorilla gorilla, assembly GCF_029281585.2. Classification (NCBI taxonomy): domain Eukaryota; kingdom Metazoa; phylum Chordata; class Mammalia; order Primates; family Hominidae; genus Gorilla; species Gorilla gorilla. The sequence continues at coordinate 178,462,589 of NC_086017.1, forward strand.
AAGAAAATCAAATTTGGATAAATCTTGAAGCTCAGATACTGAAGGAATGGAGCCATGTCTCATTGTTCTTTGTATCTCCTATATCAGCTAGCACAGGGCTTAACGTCACTGAGTGGTAACTCAGAAAATGTGCTCAATAAATCATTGAATGAAAAATTCCTAATATGAACTCATCTGTGATAATTTTCTTACAGTATTTATCTACAAAGTAGAATGCCTTTTGTTAAATTCTATATTATTCATATATTAACAATTAGACTCACTTCTGTATCAATTAATTTTCATTTCTTATGACTATCTGATTGTAATACCATGAGAGAGAGAAGTAGCAGGTTGGTTTTTGTTTTTTTTCTCCCTGCATCCTTTCTGCCCAGAAGCGCTAAACATTGAGTGGTCACTCAAAAGTCACTGACTTTGGTGAATATTAGTTAGGTATATTTTACATTTTGTGGTTATCATTATTTGGGTCATCAGCACCCTTGATGGCTACTGATACTTATTAGCATGTTCAGGTAAATGCAAAGATTGAAATCTACCAGTAATCTTTCTAAACACAGATCTGATTATCTCTATTCCTTTGCCTACAGATAATATTAAAACCCTTAACTAATTAGGAGTAGGATCCTATCATTATTCATCTCTATAAGGTCACAGCCTAGCACATACCCTGCCTTCTAGAAAGTACTCAATAAATATTTGTTGAATAAATTACTATAAAATGAATAAAATCTATGACAAAGCAATGCATCATTAACTGTAACTAGTGTAATGTCATGTCTATATCTAATTCTATTTATAGTTTAAGTATTAGAATCTTAAAGCCACTTGACAGGGTTTGAGTTTAGGCATTTCCAAAATCAGTGATTATATAAGGATAAACAAAAGGTCCTTATATGTACAGAAGGAAAAATAGAAACCTGAGAGATAAGCGTTCCTAAATAACAATGGGCAAAGATAAATAAGAACTAATTTTTAAATAAACTTGAAAACATAAGAGATTTATATCTAAAAACTATAGAACTAATATTTAAAATAACCTATGTGTTCATTTGAAATCACAATAGATAAAATATTTTCTAATTTTTAAGTGTCAAGTTCACAGTCAGAATACATAATCTGAAGACTCAAAGCTGTTTCTGCAACTACGTTAAAACAGTTTAAATAGTAAAATAGAGTCTAGATTAGTATTCAATAAAATAATTTTAAAATATCCATCAGGATTGTCAGTATATAATAGAATTTTAGAAATTAGCGTAAATCATCCTGAGTTCTAGATAACTAAAGACATTTTAAATGTCTTTATGTGGAAACATTTTATAAACACACTACAAGTAAATCATTTTAGAAAGCCATACCTGCAAAAGAGTTGTTCTGTGGAGCTTTAGTGCCCCTTTCTGGTGAATTTCAGCAAAGCATCCTGAACAATAATCTTCTCCACATTCAAGGCATATCTAAAAAGATATTTTTTAAAAAATTATACAATCTTATAAAATAGTATGATTTTTAGAAAGTGTTTGCATAAATATGTCTTGTTTTTTAATATTTATTTCTCTAATTAAATACCTATATCATCAGAATTGAGAAGCCTGGGACAGGCTTCTCAACTAGTCCCTTAACTGCGACTAGTTGTCCCAGTTAAGACTTAACTCTTTGAAGAAAACTAATTCGAAAACACTAATTATTCTCATATCAAAATAAACGTAGTTTTAATGTAGGTTTGGGGTGTATATTTTAGATGCATGGATGTATGCATAGTTTCTGAATAAACTATAAAACAACCAGTAGCCTCAGGTCAAACTTCTTGACCTGGTAAAAACTAAACAGCATTATCTCTGGGTGAATACTCCTTCATTTGTATGAGTTATTTTATCTTTCTGTATGGATTTACATGACATAATTAGTTTCAAATGATATGCATACTCTTTGCCCTCCAAAATCCCTATACACTTCCCTGGAAGGTACTCCTTTACTGGTGGTTCTCAAAGTATGGCTTTAAAATTTTTCTTACAAGCATCTCTAAAGGAAAAAAAAAAAGTATAAGAAAAAAATACTAGAAGGAACTACATTACCATGTCTGTGATGTTAATAACTGATAAAATGATTATGGGCAAGTTTATACTTAACTTCCAAATTGTGAGGTTTAAAAATGTAATTTTAAAATCGTTGGACAAGTTAAATAATGTAAAATACTTGTACCTATGATGGTGCCAAGCAAAACTGAAACTAAAGAGAAAAGGAAATGGAAATTGGATGTCAGGTTCAAGATGGATGATTAAATGCAGCTTGGGTGTGCCTTTCTATAGACAGGAGCCAAAGTATCAAGTAGACATTCACATTTCAAATAGATTGCCTGAGAGAGAACACTGGAATTCAGAAGAGAGATGATGGGAGACACCAAGGGTGAAGAAAAGAGAAACAGGGCTTCCTGCTTGGGTTCACTGGGACCTGGACCCAGGGAAGGAGTAAGTGAACGATTTCCAATGCTCCTCATTCCTACCATGGACCTCTGCAATCCTAACTATGGAGAGATCTGGGAGCCCCATAGGCCTCCACACTGGCCTAGAGAGGTGCCTGGATATCACACAGAGGAATGGCTAGAATTCATGTGAAGTCCCATAGGCTTCCAAGTGCTGAGCAGCTGCACTAAGGTGCCATTCCTGGAGCCCATACCCCAAGGGTCTGAGTCCTGCCCAGAGACCACTGGTGCCCTTCCTGTCTGCAGGGCTGGGGAGCAAGAGGGGAGGCTGGGTGTTCTCATGCTCTGCCACTACTGATGCATGACCTGGTGCATTCAGATCAGGCACCCCATTCCTGTCAGTCTCTCCCAAAACTGTCTGCTGGCCTTTCCATTAGAGAATGTTCTGCCCTTCCTGGTGGCTGGCCCACAACATAGCCATCGCTGAGCCACCAGTGTTCAGCTGGTGACCTGGGATCAGTCCACCCCTCCTTATCACAGCCAGCTAAGGGGGAGGTATATAGCGTCAAATGCCTACATCAAAAAGATAGAAAGATCTCAAGGAACATAAAAAAAGAGAACAAACCAAACCCAAAGCTAGCAGAAAAAGAGAAATAACAAAGATCAGAGAAGAAATAAATAAAATTGAGCTAAAAAATGTAAAAAATCAACAAAATGAAAAATTGGGTCTTTGAAAAAGTAATGAAATTGATTGACCGCTAGCTAGATTAAGAAAAATGAGAGAGGATTCAAATACACACAATAAGATATGATAAAGGTGACATTAAAACTGATACCATAGAAATACAAAAGATCATCAGAGACTACTATGAGCATCTCCACACACAAACTAGAAAACATATAGAAAATGGATAAATTCCTGGAAATGCATAGCCTCTCAAGATTGAAACAGGAAAGAATAGAAATCCCGAACAGACCAATATGAGTAGTGACGTTGTATCAGTAATAAAAATGTTCCCAACAACAAAAAAGCCAAGATCAGACAGATTCACAGCAAATTCTACCAGTCATAAAAAGAAAAATTGATACCAATACCACTGAAACTATTTCAAAAAAATCAAGGAGGAAATACTCCCTACTCATTCTAAGAAGCCAGGGTAACCCTGCTACCAAAGCCAGGCAAGGACACAGTAAAACTTAGAGTCCAATACCATTAATAAACATAGATACAAAAATTCTCAAAAAAAAAACTAGCAAATTGAATCCAACAACACATCAAAAAGATACTACTCCATAATCAAGTGGGTTTTATCCAGGGGATGGGGGACGTTTCAACATATGCAAACCAATAAATGTGATTTACCACATAACCAGAATAAAAACAAAACTATATCATATCTCATTAGATGCAGAAAAAGCATTTGATAACATTCAGCATCACTCCATGATAAAAACCCTCAACGACCTAGGCACAGAAGAAACATTCACAAAATAATAAAAGTCATAAGACAACAAACCCCAGCCAACATCTTACTGAACTGGGAAGTGTCTAAAACATTGCCCCTAACAACTAGAAAAAGAAAAGGATGCCTACTTTTACCACTTCTATTCAACATAGTACTGGAATTCCTAGCCAGAATAATCAGGCAAAAGAAAGAAATAAAAGGCATCCAAATTGGAAAAGAGGAAGTCAAATTATTTATGTTTGCTAATGATGTTATCTTATGCCTAGAAAACCCTAATGGCTTCTCTGACACACTCATCAATTGATTGGATAAAGAAAATATTGTAAGATATATACCATGGAATACTACTCCACTATGAAAAAGAATGATTTTACACCTTTTACAGCAACATGAAAGGAACTAGATGGAGGCCATTATCCTAAGTGAAATAACTCATAAACAAGAAGTCAAATACTGCATGTATTACTTGTAAGTGGGAGAGCTAAACAATGGGTGTTAACTAAACACATGAACATACAGAGTAGAAAAATAGACATTGGACACTCCATACATTGGAAGGGTGGGAAAGGGGTAAAGACTGAAAAATTACATAGTGGCTATGATGTTCCCATTCAGATGGTGGGTACTAAAAGCCCAGACTTCATCACTACACAGTGTATCCAGATAACAAAACTTCACTTGTACCAACTAAATCTATAAAAATAAAAATAATAATAATAAATTATAACAGAGCAGTGATATTATATGTTTTATCTCATTTAATCCTCACAACAACTCTATAAATTTACAATCACCATTGTATCTCCATAATGAAGAAGAGATAACAAAGAACATAATGATGAAGAATTTGTCCAGAGTCATACAAGCTAATAGTGGTGGGGACAGGAATTTAATCCTACCATGTGGCTCAAAGCTTAAGCTCTTAACCACAACAAACATTACTAATCTTTAAATTAATCATTTACAATAAACTAAAATAGTAATCAGTTACAGACACTCTTCAACTTACAATGTGGCTACTGCCCAATAAACCCATCATAAATTGAAAACATTGTAAGTTGAAAATATATTTAGTACAAATAAACTACTAAGCATCATAGCTTAGCCTAGCTAACCTTAAATGTGCTCAAAACACTTACATTAGCCTACATTTGAGCAAAATCATCTAACACAAACCTATTTTATAATAAATTGTTGAATATCTTGTGTTTTTTTTAACCTTCATGATCACATGGCTGACTATGAGCTTCCTAGCATCATATTTTACCACATATCACTAGCCTGGGAAAATACCAGAATTCGAACTTTGAAGTATGGTTTCTACTGAATACATACTGTTTTTACACATCATAAAGTCAAAAAATTGTAAGTCAAAAATGGTAAGTCAGGGACCATTTATATTGAAAAACCTTGATAAAATCCACAATAAAATAAAATTCAGTATTTAAAAAGAATGCATGGTCTGGTATGTATCAAAATCCAAATGTATGTTTTTCAAGTGTGATTAGCTAAAAGACGATGGAATTTTTACTTAATCTGAAGAAAAACAAACACTATCCCTAGCATAGAAACTAGTCCCCTCTTTCCATTCTTGTTTCATGAGCTTCATTCTTCTAGAGAAATGATAAAAACATTATCCTAAATCCGTAATTTTAAGTGTAAAATAAACTTTAAAACTATAATTTTATATAAATATATGGTTATATCATTATATTAATATGGATTTCAAAATATATTCTGCATAATTTTTATTTAATATAACTTGCTAATTTTAAGTGAATTTCTCCTAAACATTTGGCACTGTTTTTACACTATAATGCAGAAAACTGAAAATGAGTTTCAGCATATAATTCTAAGCCAAGTATCTGTTAAGAACATACTTTTAGTAAAAGTAGCCAAACGAATATTTGTAGACTGGAAGATCAATGCTGGACTTGCAGAGTAAGCTTATATATTTTGTTATACAAGGATATTTGGATTAAAATTGAGTTAAAATGACCTCCAATTGGAAAATCTTTTTAGGCAGTTTGTACAACCGGCAGAAACATGCTAAAAATGTAAATAAGGACTCCTTTCCACCACAGATGCTTCCTCAGTGATGGAATATCCAACTGCAGTTTTTTTTTTTTTTTTTTTTTTTTTTTTTTTTTTGAGATGGAGTCTCGCTCTGTCGCCCAGGCTGGAGTGCAGTGGTGCAATCTCGGCTCACTGCAAGCTCCGCCTCCCGGGTTCACGCCATTCTCCTGCCTCAGCCTCCCGAGTAGCTGGGACTACAGGCGCCCGCCACTGCACCCGGCTTATTTTTTGTATTTTTAGTAGAGATGGGGTTTCACCGTGGTCTCGATCTCCTGACCTCGTGATCCGCCCACCTCGGCCTCCCAAAGTGCTGGGATTACAGGCGTGAGCCACCGCGCCCGGCCCCAACTGCAGTTTTAACAAATATCTTGTTAATTTGATGAATGCCAGAACAGTTGTGCTAAGCTTCAGAATCCATTTGAGTTTAATTAAATTATTCACATTTGCCAAATTAATATATAAGAAAAGTGGAACTTTTGGGCTTCGTCTTTGCCATCAATATATGTAAATGGATAGGTCATTTAAAAATTTGCCAACAAAAAAACACACTGTTTATTGTCTTCCGTCTATGTGCTGGACACAATGCTAAATATTTTACATGTATTAACTCATTACGTGTGATAACTTTGAGGTACAGATTACTGTTATCCGTAGTAACCTATTTCACAAATGAGGAAACAGAGATAAAGAGGGATTAAGTCATTTGCTGAAGGTCACATAGCTAATAACAGGTAAAGTTGAGTTTCAAACTCCCAAAACACAAGCCCTTAACTCCTATCTCCCATACACAATTTTCCCTGGTGAAGGCCAAGGAAATATATATATATCTATCTATATCTATATACATAGATATATATATCCTTTATATATATATCCATATATACACATATGTGGCTTTCAAATATATATATATATTCACTCTAATTATCCAGTCAGCATAACCATATGCAATGACAGATGCTAAGAACACAAGATAACATCAGAGTTTAACAATACTATGGTCTACTTCACTAAATCTGCCTAACTTGAATTTTTAAATAGCTTATTATTATGTTTTGACAACTAACATGGGATATTCTTTTTATTCAAATAAAATAACATTCTTTCTCAAAATCATTTTAAAGAATGTTTAAATTCTTTATTCTAAATTCTGGCTTGTCTACACAGTGTTTTTCAGGTAAATCAGCTGTTTAATCACTGCATACAATGTCACTCTCCTGTGCTTTCCAGCCAAGGCACCTGCTGCTTATCTTGTCTGGGACATCCTTCTTCTTACTTTTCCTTCTTTCTTGAAAAACAGATCCTTTATTTTTGGGTCAAGCCCTATCTACTTGTGTCATACTGTTCAAGTTCCATGGCTCAAGTGCTTACCACAGAGTAGGAGTCACAAAAAATATTGACTCATAGCTCCTGTATAATTCCTTTTCAGATCATTAAAAGCAGATCCCAACAATTTAATTCAACCTGTAAGCGCCTTTTAGCTTTCATACTTTTAACTTAAGAAATATTAGCATTTGTTTATAATTTTTACAAATTTCTGGACAGCAATTTTTTAAGATTCCTTAAATTATTGCTGAACATCATATCAAATAAGAAAATAATATAATGTAATAAGAAGAGTATTCTACTACCAAGAGCAGGGGGTTTACATTTAATATTGTTATTAGCTCTTTATTAGATGTGCAGCATTCGAACTCAGAGTCCAGTTAAAATTGCCATTAAATAAACCTAACAATATAGAATTAAGTCAGAAATGATTATGGCTAAGTTCTCTAAAACTGTAACATAATATACAAATATTAGTATACATAATCATTAAATTCTTTGAAGAGGAAACTGCTTTTTACCTATGTGTTATATTTAAAATAGCAAATGATGCTGCAGTACCTTCAATGATAACTGAAAGGAAAATATGTATAAATTAAGAGAATGTCTATATTATGAAATAGTTTCAAAGAAATAATTCATTCATTAAATATTTGTTGAGTGCCTACCACACTGCAGGCATAATTCTAGGTGGTAGGCACACAGCAGTGAACAAAACTACACTCCTAGCCTCATGAAGTTTACATTGCAGATAAGTAGAAAATAAATAAACATATAATCAATGATGATCAATATTACATAGACAAATGAAGTAGCTTCACAAAACTGGAGAGTGCAACTCAGCTTTTACTATTTTACAAAGGGCTATCAATGTAAGTAACATTTGAGTTGATATTTATTGATATGAGGAAACTGTGAGGGAAGACTATTTATTGGAAAAAGATTAAGGGCTTAATTTTGAACACATTAAAATAGTGAGGCCTATTAGACATCCAATAAAGGTGTTGAGTAGGTAGATTGAGCCAAAACTTCAGGGGAGAGGTATAAGGTGGATGTGTAAATTAGGGGATGATCAATATAGATAGGGTCTTTAAAGCCAACAGAGGGGTTGAGATTGCTAAAGAGTAAGTATAGATGGACAAGATTAGAGCCCTGTGGCATTCCAACATTAAGAGGTCAATACAGAAAACCGGCAAAGAACAGAGAAGAAACAGATATCAATGTCAAATGAAATCAAGAAATCATAGTGTCCCAGAGGAAGCCAGCTGAAGAAAGTCATAGATAAGGAGAGGGATACTGTACTATAAAATATTCCTAATACATTAAGAACTGAGAATTGACCACTGTATATGAGAATGTGGAAGTCACTGGTTGACCTTGACAGAAACAGTTCCTGGATAGTAGTGGAGACCCAAGACTGAATGGAGAGAATTCAAGAGAGAATGGGAATCCAGTGATTCCAGTTCTAGGTATACACCCAAAAGAACTGAAGGCAGGGTCTTAAAGAGGTATTTGTACACTCATGTTCATAGCAGCATTACTCACAATAGCCAAAAGGGGGAAGCAACCCAAGTGTCCACCAATGGATGAATAGTTAAACAAAATGTGGCACATACATACAAAGGAATATTATTCAGCCTTAAAAAATAAAGAAATCCTATAAATCATGCTGCTATAAAGACACATGCACATGTATGTTTATTGCGGCGCTATTCACAATAGCAAAGACTTGGAACCAACACAAATGTCCAACAATGATAGACTGGATTAAGAAAATGTGGCACATATACACCATGGAATACTATGCAGCCATAAAAAATGATGAGTTCATGTCCTTTGTAGGGACATGGATGAAACTGGAAATCATCATTTTCAGTAAACTATCACAAGAACAAAAAACCAAACACCGCATATTCTCACTCATAGGTGGGAATTGAACAATGAATACACATGGACACAAGAAGGGGAACATCACACTCTGGGGACTGTTGTTGAGCGGGGAGGGATAGCTTTAGGAGATATACCTAATGCTAAATGACGAGTTAATGGGTGCAGCACACCAGCATGGCACATGTATACATATGTAACTAACCTGCACATTGTGCACATGTACCCTAAAACTTAAAGTATAATAACAATAAAATAAAATAAAATAAAATAAAATAAAATAAAATAAAATAATTAAAAAAAAGAAATCCTGTCATTCCACAATATGAATAAGGCTTGAGGATACTATGCTAAGCGAAATAAGCCAGTAACTAAAAGGCAAATAGTGTATGATTTTACTTATATGAGGTAGAGTAGTCAAATTCTCAGAGACGGAAAGTAAAATACTATTTACTAGGGGATGGGGGGAATGGGGATGGGGAAGTGATTGCTTAATGGATACAGAGTTTCAGTTTTGCAAGATGAAAACAGTTCTGTGAATGAAGCATAGCAATGTTAATATACTTAATGCTACTAAACTGTATACTTAAAATAGCTAAGTTGACACATTTTATGTTATATGTATTTCACTATAATTTTTTAAATGTTCATGAAATTGGTACCAATGAGAAGTTACAGAGCAGTCAGAAGTCATAATTTTCTGTAATTTTTTCATTTCACATTATAGCTTTTAAGAGAAGGATATATAGTTTGGCCATGGTGGCTCACACCTGTAATCCCAGCACTTTGGGAGGCAGAGGCAGGCGGATCATGAGGTCAGGAGATCGAGACCATCCTGGCTAACATGGTGAAACCCCATTTCTACTAAAAATACAAAAAATTAGCTGGGCGTGGTGACGCGTGCCTGTAATCCCAGCTACTTGGGAGGCTGAGGCAGGAGAATTGCTTGAACTCTGGAGGCGGAGGTTGCAGTGAGCCAAGATTGCGCCACTGCACTCCAGCCTGGGCAACAGAGCGAGACTCCATCTCAAAAAAAAAAAAAAAAAAAAGAGAGAGAGAATATACATCACTTGTGAGAAAAGAAAAAAAAGACATACACAAATGTCCATAGCAGCCTTAAACATAATAGCAAAAATATTGAAACAACCCAAATGTCATTCAATGTATGAATGGATAAACAAGTTGTGTTATAACTGTACAATGTAATACTACTCCATAATACAAATGAACACATTACCAATAAATTTAACATGGATGGATCATGTGGAGCAAAAGAAGCCAAAAATATATACTATATTATTCCATTTACATAAAGTTCAAGAACAGATATCACTAAATCTATAGTGTTAAAAATCAGGACAGTAGTTGCCTTGGTGTTGGGGACTGATTGGAAAAAGCACATGAGAACTTTCCAGGGTAAAGGTAATCTTCTAGGTCTTGATAGAGGTGGACACATTACTCAAAAGGCATCTGACTGTACATTTAAGTCCATCCATTTCATAGTAAATTATGCCTCAATATTAAAAAAATAGACAATGGGAGGACAGAATATGATGACAGCAAGTATAGACAACTCTTCAGAAGAGTGTTACAATAATGGGGTGCAGGCTTGGAGGTCAAAAAAATTGTTGTTGTAGTTTTGGTTTGGTTTTGGTTTTGGATGGGATATACTGCAACATGTTTGTGTGCTAACAGGTATGACTCAAAAGGACCGGAGACAAGGTCTAAGTTGATGTCTTTAAACAAGAATGAGAGGATGAGATTCAGAGAATAAGTACAGGTATTGGCTGTCCCCAGCAGCACGCATGCTCAACCCACAGTAACAGTAATGAAGAAAAAGTATATGGCTACCAAGCAAGTTAAGTTGGGAGAGGTGTATGAGGCCATGTGAAAGTTCTATTCTAACTGCTTAATATACCTACTATACAGTATATGTATATATACTATATAACGTACTTACCAGTAGAGCAGCTTTGTTCTCACACTGTCCACAAACTTTCCCATTTATCTTGGGTTTTTCACATTCTGAAGAATTTGCCATTTTATAATTAACTGTTGGTTTCACTGGCTCTGCAAGATAAAAAATAATATTACTCCAATCATTTAAAAATATGTTAAATTTTCCAATTGATAAATTAATGAAACTATGCATACTTCCCATCTCTGTATCAAACTGAAGCCCACATAGAACAAATTCTAAACATTTATAATTATATATATTCATAATAAATATATGTATATAAATATATATTATATATATTTATAATAAATATATGTATATAAATATATATTATATATATTTCTGAATTTTTTCTACCAAACTATATTAATCATGCAACATTAAATGTGTTTACTATCCTCCGGAAAAACATCTTATTTCCTTGGGAATTATTATAAATTAAAATTATATTTTTGGTTTTGCTATTATTAAATAATTTATTAAAATATAAAGCAATTTTTCTATTTTTAAAAATTTTCTAGAGTGAAATTTTAATTTATAATTTACACTGCTAAATTATCTTCCTTATTAAAACATTACATCAATAAAATTTAAGGAGCAGTGCTGTAAAAGTCCTCATTTTTGAAAAATACTATTACTATAATCATGTACTAAGTTTACATTTTTTGACACAAAAGCCCCCCTAACCATCCGAATAAAATTTATGTTGAAAATCAATGTGTCATGATTTGGGGGTTTAGAATCTTTATACTGCCCGGACAATTCTAAAACTTTAACTTTATTTGTAATTAAAATGTAAAAGAAAGGGATGTCTTTAGCATTTAATAACATGGTGATAAATTATTTACCTTGAATCTGTTCCTTCAGCAATTTTAATTTCACTTTTCCAGCAGAAAACTGTATTAATAAAGTAGATACTATTTGTCAGGTATATATTATCTTATTCAACGAAAGTTGCTAACAAAAATATTAGAAAGCTGTAGCTTTGGTGCTTTTCAAACAAAAATTTATTTTTAAAGAATAATATAAAATTAATAGGAGATCATCATTAAAGCATATATGTACCCTTTAATTAATCTAATAGAAATTCATAAAAAAGAAAATAAATTTTAAAAATATATCTAAACCAGTTTTTGAAAACATAATTTGGCTTTTAAACAAAAACCATTATATCTCATCATGAAATTATTTGCTAGTATTCAAATATTGTAAAGGTTAAATACATCTTTTCTATTTCTGCTCTTTCTGAGACACACAGTCTAATATTTGTGTAAGCTGAATCTAAACTGAATTGTGACTAAGCTATTCTGCTTACACTACTATAGAAACCCATATTATTTTATTTGCCCAATTTAGAGAACTGCATGTGTAGGCATCACAGACTTATCCTTCAAAAGCATTATTTGTGATCACTGACTTTCCTAAATATTAGCCAAAAAAATGAATAAATAAGATTCACTGCTAGATATTTCAAATAAATCATCACTTAAAATTTTGGGATTTTAATATTTTAGGAAGTAAAATACACTTGCCAATTGAACATGCTTACCTTGATCTTATTAAAACCAACATTTAAAGTACACAAACGAGAATGAAGGATGGTGTGCATTTATATAGATACTGTCAATTCAGGCCTAGTTTTCAATTTGCAATTTGCATGCTCAATTGCTCAATTTGTACATGAGAATATGAGAACAATGACTGCCTCTATATCTATGGCTGTAGCAACTGCAGTCATCTGAAAATGTAGGCCTAATTATTCTCAGTGAATCTAGTGGTTTTGCTTCAAAGGGGCAGTTATTTTTCACATTCTTCAAAGTAACTGCTCAGATGCTATGTACTAAACACAGCAGAAAAGAAAATAAGATTGAAATCATCAATTTTTCTATGAACCACACTTTTATTTTTAAACTGCTAATGTTATACAAGTTACAGATAATCTAATCTCATTTTTCATAACCAAATTATCCAGTATGACTACCTTAATGATACATCTGAATTGAAACATGATCAGTGTGGTTGTAGGCTACCCTGGATGGAATGGATAGATATGCCCAAGCAAAATGAACCCATTATTAGGGAAATTGTATAATTTGTTTTTATTATTATGAATAATATTGTTCTGCTCTATGAATACAGCCATATTTATTTCAAGTGATTCAAATTGCATAAAAATATTTCAGTGAACAAACCTCTAGCTGCTATTTTTAGACAAATAGAATTTCCTCATACGTCTGATTTTTATCTGGTTGGGGAAGGGTTGGAGATAGGGTTGAACCAAGGATACACATGCTTACACAAACACACATATACACATATATGCGCATGTACATATACATATATAATACATGCATATGTATATATACATATAGATAGAAAGATGGATATCTGCATATGTTTGTATATACAAATGTCAGGAACTTAATATACTAAAGCCTATGCCTTATTAACATGCTGACTCCTCCACCAGTAGGTATTGAAGGGGTGCTATCAGGGGCCAGGAAAGCTTAGTGGATTTACCACACAGACATATTATCTATGCCACTGGGGTCAGAATATGCTGTCATCATCAGCCTCCCTGGCATTCACAAATACCTCCGAACTCCCACCAATGCCTTCATCTGCCACACTGAGCCCAAACTTCTCCTACAGTCATCTTTCAGACGTTCTCACTGTCAACCCAATTAGCTACTGAAACTTCGCAATTCTGTACCAATTGTCCTTCCTTCCAAGCCCCCACTACCGTTCCGTGGATCTTCTATTAAATAGTCATTTATGTATCTTATGCTTTAAACCTTTCCCAAAAATGTTTCATCAAAAGTTTACATCAACTGAAAGCCACCTTTGCTTAGACACAATCTTCACCAAAGCACTTCCCACAGGACCTAGCCCCTTTCCACTTCCTTTCACATACCAGGAGAGAAAAAATTTTTCTATTTGCTCTTCAGTGCTGCTTCCAGAATATTATTGTGCTATCATGATTCAGCAAAGGTGCCTCTACTGTAGGTCCCCACCATCCACTTATTGCTTGTGTCAATATCTAGGGTCTCTTCCACCTGAACTTCAGCAACCTGCTCGGTATTTTTCTCCATCACATTTCTGCTTGACAATCTTAGAGACTTCAATGTACATGTTCACCTGACATCCTGGTTTGAAGACCCTCCAACATGCTGGCTACTGTGAACATCTAAACGTCTCTTCAGCCACCTCACCATTATAACCAAATCTGGCATGTAAGCAGCATTCTGAATAGCCACACCTTCAAAATCTCAGACTCTAAAGTTTTTCAGTGCCAACCTCAATCACCTTATCTCTTCCGTCTGATGCCTCCAATATCTATGTACCATTGTGATAAAAATAATATTACAGAGCCTTCTACAAATCCATGCTGATCAACCTCAATGGGCTATATGGCTCTTTGGCAATCCATTTACTCATTTGCTGCTAATCCCCAACCACAATTCCCACAGCGGCTACTCCAAACCTCTTCGTTCCCAAGAACTCAAATTCATCCCATTTCCCTTAATTCACCTGAGCAGACGATATTGTCTTCAACTGTCCTAAGAAAGTTGAGGTCTTCCCATTAAAATTTTTCAGTGTCCCACCTCACCACTTGTCAAAAACAGTCTCTAAAATTTATTTGCATTGCCACCTGTTTTTTCTTCCACCTTTCTTGTCTCACACACACATACAAAATATGTCTTCCTTTCCTTGGTGAAGGCCTCTTTAATGGACTACCTCTTCAAAGACCACACACCCAGCAACTGGCACCTCTTTCATCTACATTTTTACTCTTTCCTCTACTAGGATGTCCATCTTTCATTCTACAAACTGGCCCACATCATCTTGACAATTCTAGAAAAGAATATAATAAAGTCTTTCCTTGATTCTATTAAACCCTTGAAAGATCACCAACTGCTTTCATGCTGGCTGCAACAATAGTCTTTACTCATTGCTTCCCACCATTTTCTTTTCAACCAATTGAAATCTACTCTCTTATTTAATATTGACACAATCATCAAATTTAGGGCTTTTAAAGATCTTCATTATCCAGAAATAGACATTTTAATGTAATGTTTAGGTATCATTACAAAGTGGTTTCACATATTTCAAGAGTTTTTGACATTGCTCAAAAGCTCTTTGAAGTGGTTAGTAGGTATTATTATGCAAGTTTACAAGTGTAGTAATAGAGGCTTGGAAAGGTTAAGTGAATGTTAATCTATATAATCTAATACAGAGTTTCTAGACCTCAGCATCACTGACATTTGGGGCCAAATAATTCTTTGTTGTGGGGATTGTCAAGTGCATTGTAGGATGTTTAGCAGCAACCCTGGCCCTTACTCACTATATATCTTTAGCAAAAAAAAAAAAAAAAAAATACGCAAAAACAACAACAACAAAAATATACCTCTCAATGTTAACAACCGAAAATGTCTCCAGACTTTGTCAAATGTCTCCTGGGAAGCAAAATTGCCCCCTTCAGAAACACTAGTCTAAATAGATACTCAAAACGTTTTTCACTACACAATATATTGGACATTATTGACTTCATATTTTCCAAAAATGTTCTCCTTTACTTTCATCCTTATAATATTGAACTACTTCTATTTTACTTCTGCCATTCTTTTTCTTCTCAATCTCTCTTCACTAGAGAGCTGGCAAATTATCTTAGACAAGCCTGAGAGCTTACATGTCAAATCTTGGCCCTGACTTTTGACCTTGAGTGAGTTATTTAGTTTTTTTTATATTAAGTTATTTCATCTGTGAAACTGGAATAATAATAACATCCTCGTAGGAGTGATATAAGCACTTAATGAGATAAGAAAGGAAAAGAAGCGAAACTGTTGACTGGTATTAAAACTTATTGAGCTTATTGAGTGAATATTAAAGTTCTCTTTGCCAATATAGTTTACACACTGGCTTTCTTTAAGCTTTATTCTTTACACCTATGTTTTACAAATCCTAGGGAGTACATTTACTCCCTTAACTTCAACTATCACTTGAAAATTCAAACAAAACTCTAAATGTATACCCCGTACTTTTCTAAGTCCTTTCTTTATGCTGTCTCTTAGTCAATCCAGCCTGTAATATCAATTATATGTTTGACTTCCTCCTCTCCTTTCTCACTGTTTTATGGTTCCATATTTTTCTTTATATATGTTTTCCTACCCTTTTAATTCAGCCTCCTTTCATCTGACCTCTAGATTATTTTAATAGTCTTACAAATAGCCTGTTTCTAGTGAGAGAAGTTTTTTTAAACGTTGGGGTCAAAACTTTTATAATTGATTTTTCCCTAAGATAGGGAATGACACCAGAGAATAAAATGCTTTCTCAAAGCCAAAAACTTCAGAAGCGCCAAGTAAGATCTTTGTAGATTCCAACTGACCCAATGAAAGTTTAATGATAGGTACATAAAAAATAAAAACTGTGTAAGCTAATACTTACAAAGTCACGAATCTTGCACTAAAGAATCCAGAAGCAAAATTGTTTTCTTTATGTAAAGACACTTATCCGATTTTCATCTTAAATATAATATTATATGTTATAGCACACAGTAAAGGAGCAGCAATTCTATAGCTAGGAAACTGAAAAGTATTTTTTTCTTGAGTATCTTTACACATGGAATCAACAGTATATGAATAATAAATTATTATTGAAGCAGAATATAAAACATTAAACAAATGTGATATAAAGGTAGGAATAAAGTCTCTCATTTGTTATATTAAATAACATTAGCTTTCACCTTAGCTTAGAAGTATTTAATTCTATTTTATATATTTTAAACCAGATCCACACTGAATGGAAAAATTCAGTTTGGGGTATGGGAAAATTCACTGTAAGGTAAAATTTTGAAATCAGTTTGTAGCTGAAAAACAAAAACATAATTGAATAATGAAAGTTACATATTACTCTGCAAAATAAATCAACAAGTGAATAATATGCAAAGTTGTTAAAATAAGAAGAGTATATTCCTGAGTATAGAAGAAAATGCAAGACCTAAAAAAGAATATCTTCTTGCTTAGCAAAATGCATAAGAATCAAATAGTATCTTCTTACCTTAACAACATTTCCTTTATTTTGTGACATCATATATGATTGATTGACCAATTTGCCCACTTTTCCAGATTTCCAGTAATACTCGATTGACCTTTAATATATATAAACAAGACAAAATGTAATCACTAAATACATTTCTCCCTTTAATGAAAAGAAATACAGTGTTCCTGTTTCAGAAAATGGAAATTCAGTTGTTAACATGCAATAAACAAGCAAAAAATGAAAAAGAAATATCAATAATGTCACAATATCCTCAGTAATTTTAAAACGTAGCTTTATCATATTTATGACTTTTGTGGATAAATGAATAAAATGAAATGTCCAAACACAAATGAAGAATTCTATTTCCTTGATATTCACAATGACTAAAGATAGCTTTCTTGATTTGTAGGAAACTTTACAGGTCTTTATGAAATTTTAAAAGCTAAATGTCCACAAATGTAAAGAAGAAAAGCAAGCAAACCAATACCCCAAAATATTCAGTGGATCTAGTAAGTGATGAATTCCTTGTTAAAACCTCTAATGATCTCCCACATTGAAACATAACAGAGATTACAAAGAAGGCATACTTTAGCTGTACAGTTTTTAAAGCACTTGAGCTTTGTTTGCTTGAGCATAACAAAATATTTTTGAAGTTATCAAGGCAGAGAGTCCAATTATCATTAAAAAATAACAATAAGACAAAAAGTTGCCCAACATCACACAGAATAAATAATTAAGATTGGAGCACTAGACTTCTATTTTCCTGGCTAGTGAGTGGCAGGTTCTCATTCTGGCTATGACATTTAATATCTGTGTGACCTCAGAAAACAATGTAACTATTCTGAAAACTCAGTCAAGCTTTAGAATGTTAAGAATCATCTAGAAAAGCTTCCACAGCTAAGAAAAACTCACTATCAGGGCTGATTCCAGCAACTCCGATTCTCAGATGAGTATCATGATCCATTTAGAAGTCCAAACTAAGTCCAAATCAGTGAAGGTAAAAGAATTGGCCACTGGGTCATTAAAAGCATCAAGACACATAATAAACTTTGTCATCCTGGATGACATACAACATGAGATGCTCTGATTAAACCAATGCTCTATTAGAGGGGGTATGTATATAAGTTATGCATATTTTTCAAAGAAATGGACTCTAAAGATAAATACTACTGAAAGTATAATGAACACATTTGAATTGTCATTAAACGTTAAGAAGGTACTTCTAGGTATTTGATGGTCATCACTTTGAGGACTAAACAAAAGTTAATTTAGTATACAAACAGTTTGGTGATATTTAGTACCAGCAAACGGACATGAAACATGCACTCTCATACACTGTAGGAAAAGATTATAAACTTTTGACACCTATTTGGAAGACAATTTCTCAATGTCTATCACAATGTAAAATGCAAATAACACATTGACCTAAAATTACAGAGGTAGGAATTTATCCCACAAATAGCTTTGCATATGTAAGCGAAAATACATGAAGAAGCATGTTCATGGCAGCATTTATAATCATAAGATACTAAAAACATAATAAAGATCTGAAAAATAAATGCTATTATATCCACACAAAAAATACTACGTAGCCACTAAGAAAATTAGGCTAATTTTCTTATCACATCAATGCATTCTGATGTGATAAGAGCATTAAGATATATTAAGTAAAATAGTAGGACATGAATTAATTCCCATATTTTTAGATGAACTCATTTGTAAAAAAAGAAAAAGTAAACGATACAATATATGCAACAGATATACTCACTGAAAACAAAATACATTCACAACACACATGTATATACGTAGACTTATACAAAGATAAGACATTTGTGGAGAAAATTTTTAGTCATTAAAATGGGTGCTAGAAAATGGGCTGGGAATTAGCCTAGAGCTAAGAAGAGAGAATTTCCATCACATAATTATTAGTTCTGTTTGTTATCATTTATATTATTTTATAACAAAACAACAAATTCAGTATAATTAGTACAAATATATAAGCATAATATTAGAAAGTTCTCATTAATAAAATTTCAGCTAACTAGCATTTGCTAAATATATTTTAAATATACATAAGGGTTTGAGAAATTCTGATTATATACATGTGTATATATATATGTAATAGCATTTATTTTTCAGATCTTCATTATGTATATATATGTGAACTCTTGTTCCCAAAAGCTTTTGAATACATAAAAATGGCTCTAAACATAAACTGGTGTTTATTTGCTATTGATGGCAATTTTCTGAGAGCAAAAGGTAAAGTGTGCACTGCTGTCATAAACATTCCAGACCATAAATCAATGAGAAGCCAAAAGTTAAATAAAAAGGAAATAAGAAAGGATAAGACCCAATAATGTTCAGAAGAAACAAAAGTAATGGTAATTTTAAAAAGCAACATGTCTCATCTAAGTGGCACAAAAACAAAAAATAGAAAGCCTTTGCTATTGCTCGTTCATCAGGAAAAGTCAGAAATTATCCATCCATTAAATGTTTTTATTGGAATGACAACAGTATATAAAATAGTTCTTTATATAATTTAGTTGATTCATCTAAAATTCTCTAAGAGTTTCACTCACTCTCTATCTTCCTTTTCTTTGTTTCTTGTGGATCGGAATTCTTGCAGTTTCTTCTCCATCTCTTGGTTCTCAAACTCTAACTGTACTTTCTCCATTCGCAGTTCTTGAGCATTTCTGAAGACATAAGATTTAAATGGAGAAAGCAGAAAAACAAGCGAAGCCAAAATAATTTTATATAATGTTTTCCTGTTAAATTAGAATCATGAATAATAAATAAAATATTTTACCTATTTCTTTTGTACTTCTCCAAAATCTGGTTTTTAAAGTTAGCATTTGACTTCCATCAAAATCCTAAAGCAAATTATCTCTTCAAATCTTAGACTTTTGTTTTAATTATTACATTGTTGGGGGTTCAAAATTATAATTAACTTCATATATAAGGCATGTTTTTATATATGAACAAATATCTATGACATACAAACAGAAAACAAAATAAAAATATTGTCCAATTTTCATATTGTTTTGCCTCCAATGTAGTCAAGTAGTTTGAAGCACAGTATTTAAAACAATAGACAAAATATACATTTTTGCTGAACTGGTCACCTCCGAAATTTTAAATCTCTACCTTTATGTCATATATGTATGATGAGGAGGAAAAGGTAGTACTTGTTTGAGACCTATTAAGAATAAAGCCTCTATTAACAGTTTTGGTACGGGAGATTCCTGTACAAGAGATTTTGATAATATCTGAAACTCACTAAGTTTTTGACAAAAGACATTTTCTTCATTTTACGAATTCTGGTTATCAGTATTAGCCATTGACTCTTTCTTTCATAGATCTAACCCAAACTAATTCTCTAGCTTTTACTATTGTAAGTCCAAATCTCTTCCTTCAATATTACATTAGTGTTTTACTACAATCAAGCAGTGTGGGCACCCACGCATGCTATGGCATGGAACAAAATCAAGGCATAATAAAGTTCATAAAGGAGAAATCTTTCTAGAGGTAGCAAGCAATTACCAAAAAGCAAGCGGGCCAAGGATATGTCCTAAGCAGACACAATCCAGGAAGATACACAGAAAGTGATATGAAGGGCTGTCCAGAGGGTTCAGAGAAGCTGGCTAAGATACAGAAAGAGAGGCATTTATTTGCATTGTATCTACTCCACAATGAGTAATGCAGCTACTACCTCAAACAAACACTGCTAGGTGATAGGATGTGAAATACAGTGGAGCTTCCAGTATTGAGAGGAATAGATGAGCATAAAGGTAATTGAAATATAGTGGAATAGTGCTGTCATTGGGGAAGTCCAGGGGGCTACCTGGGCACAAAGAAACAGCACATACCCCAGCCCTGTGAATGCAGGAACAGTTCCTGGAGAAGGTAAAGTATGAGCTGAAACCTAAAGGATAAAAGGACTTAGCCAGTCAAAGGGAAGTGCTGAGTGCAGTATTCCAGAAAGAAAGGAGTGTGGACATAGGTAGCAAAGAGCAATGGTTGGGTCAAGGAACTAGAAGTTCTCTGTGACCAGACATTAAGTGCAGAATAGGAAAAGTAGCAAAAAATCAAACTGTTGAAGTGGATAGGATCATGAAGAGCCTTGTAAGCCATGATGAGAAATTGGGATTTATATTGTATGAACAATGAGGATCATTAAAGGGTTTTAAGAGAATTGATCAGACTTACATTTAGAAAGATCACTCAGGCTGTATCAAAGGAAATCAATTAGAGGGTGCAAGGCTAGAAGCAAGACAACCAATTAGTAGACTATTCCAGTAATCCAAATAATAGAGAATTTGGGCTAGTCTGACTGAGCAGGGGCAATGGAGAGAAAAATGGAGCTTTTGAGAAAATTAAGAAGATATAATTAACAAGTTGGAAACTGACCAAAAGTAGGTGACTGATTAGAGAGGGAACAAGGAAGAAATCTAAAATAATCCCATGTGTCTTATTTGAGCTGTCAGGAGGACAATGGTGTCTTTTCCTGAAACAGACCATTCTGAAATGGGCCACAGGTACAGTTCAGGATGAGTAACAGTTTATCTCCATGCTTAAAGTCTTGAAAGCCTACCACACTTCATAAACTGCTTACAGGAGAAGAGTTAAAAGAACAGATATGATTGTGTCACTCATTTGCTTAGAAGACTTCTGACGTTTTTGAAGTCCCACTGTGGTAGAGGAAAAGGTTAAGGCTGTAGAAAAAGAGTGGCCTATTGACCAAGTGGTCAAGTTTATGTAAGGTTGGATTGTATGGATCTCACACAAAACAGAGGATTCCCCCTGGAGACAATGTTATACACAGAGCCATAAAGGGAAAGCAAGGCCACTGAGGAAAGCTAAGGTTGATCCTTAGCTTTATTTATTTAATTTATTGTTTAAGAGATTTCTTTAAAATTTCCAAAATGATCAGTTCAGCAAAAATATGTATGTTGCCTATATAGAAAAAAAATTGTTATTTTAAATATTATGCATCAAACTACTTGATTAGAGGCAATACAGATGATATGAAAATTAGAAAATAATTTCTAATCAACAGAACAAATCCAAGGGCTAGAAATAAGATTGAAATGGTTTAGGGGCTGAGAAAGAGGTCAGGAGGACTGGAAGAACACCAGAATGTCAGACAATGTAAAGACAATGTCCAAGGATAACAGGCTTGGAACACGGAAAAAGTGAGAAAGAGAACTCTACAGTAATTACTGTGAGTGGGTATTCCTGTCCTGGTTTTTAATGGTTTGTGGATCAGGGAGACGTACAGGCCAGGGAATAGTGATTCCAACCTATTTCCAAACTCTTTACTATGACATACACGTTAGTTATCATCTAGACCCTGCCTTTTTCTCCACCTTTCTTCTTAGACAATTGGATATGTCTGAGAAGTCCCCAAAATCATGTGGTCTCTGAGAAGTCCCCAAAATCATGTGGTCTCTGTGTCTTTGCATAAGTTTCACCCAATAACTACCCAACTAACTGCATCTCTCACTCAGAACTTGGGTACCTCCTCACTCCTGCTCTAGCAGTTTCAGCCATGTTCTCTCCTAGTCCCTTGCCTGTACACATCACACCATGCTTCATTCTATATTGTCAGTGTAACTGTACTCATTCATATTCTCTCTAAGCTTTCAGAGTGCCAGGACTATGACTTCCTGCTTTTGTAGCCATCATTCCCTAGCACAGTGTATAGAAAACACACACTTAATAAATGTTTGTTGGCTGAATGTTTATAGGTATAGACACGTGGCCCTGAAATATATCACTAAAATCAAATAACGCATGTCCCTTTTTCTTTTTCTATTAACAAAATTGGTAGTCCTAGCAATTAGATAGCTCCCCTCCCCACCAAAAACATGGTATACCTAAAAATGATAATGCCATATATTTTTATGACATTTCCAGTTTACACAATGCTTTTATACCCCATATCTCAAAGTGAAGAGAGCATTAGAATAGCTTTGAAGACAGCAAATAACCACAAAACTATTGATCTGGATCAAAAAACTCAGAAACTCCAATTAAAAACGATAGTCTGGGCTGGGTATACTGGCTCACACTTGTAATCCCAGCACTTTGGGAGGTAGAGGTGAGAGGATTACTTAAGGTCAGGAGTAAACCAACCTGGCCAACATGGCCAAGCACCATCTCTATTAAAAATACAAACATTAGCCAGGCATGGTGGCATGCGCCTGTAATCCCAGCTACTCCGGTGGCTGAGGCAGGAGAATCGCCTGAGGCCGGGAGGTGGAGGTTGCAGTGAGCCGAGACCGTGCCAGTGCTCTCCAGCCTGGGTGAGGGAGCAAGACTTCGTCTAAAAAAAAAAAAAAGTCTGTCTTCATCCTATGCTGGCTGGCTCTTACTGATATTTAAGAGGAAAGCCCTAAGTATTCCCAGTGACTGTAGGTGACATCAAAGACAAACAGGGAGCTATACTCTCCCATACCCCTGCAAGGTCATAAAATTCCCAGGATGCCAGTAATTGTTTGGCTCTGGCTGAATGCATCTCCCAGTCATCTAGGACAGACCTCTCCTGGAAAAGGTCAATTCAACATAACATCCTTTATGTAAAGGGCTAAAGTATGTAGTGCTTTCTATTTCCTGGTTAGGGTCGCTCATCCTAATAGTCTCCCTAAATTTCAGGCTAATCCTTACTTAACTTTGAATAAGGGCCGTGAAAAATATGTTTAACATTCTGTTGTATTACTTTAATAGGTAATGAACCAAACCTTTATAACTTGTCACATTGGTTCTTGTGGAATAAATATTTTTAATCCTCATTTTTAAACTATTATAGATTTATAGTATTTCAAAGCTATATTCTTATAGATAAAAATACAGGAATGTGAAAAATGAAGATAAGAATTCACAAAATAGTCAAAATTACAATATACAGAAGCTTTGCAACTATTCCTATTAAGAAATAAATATATATGAACTCACCTATATTTTAGCTTTACAGAATTTCCAGGTTTTCCCCATGGAAGAACTACAAAATCTTTTCTGTTCATGATTACCACCTTAATATTGTCTAAAAGTTATTCTGATTTGTAAACACTTCTGTAAAAGTAACAAAGACAAAAGAATTATGGCAGAGGTGAAGCAGTATAAGTTACAAATTCAAAACTCCATATAATTCAGGAATGTTTTTAAAACCTTATGAGCAAAAAGGCTGAATCAAAATTTAAACAGCAAAAATTATACACTGTTAGCCCTTTGTCCCCTTCAGCCACATATCAACCAGATAATCAAAAATATTAGAATAAAAAAATACAAAAAAAGTACAACTATTTACATAGCACTTATACTGTATTAAGTATTATAAGTAAGCAAGAGCTGATTTAAAGTATACACTAGGTTATGTGTAGGCTATATGCAAATACTATGCCATTTTATATAAGGAACCTGAGCATCCTAGGATTTTGGTGTTTGCAGGGTGTGAGGGAGTTACTGGAACCAGTCTCCTGTGGAAACCTAGAAATGACTGTATTTTAAGTTATGTAACTATTTATGTGCTAATAAAGTTAGAAATGTAATATGTCTGATGGAATTAAAATTTCACCAATATTTATGTACAGCTGACCCTTCAACAACATAAGGGTTAGGGGCACCAATCCCCCAAAAATCTGTGTACAACTTCTAATTTCCCCCAAATTTTACTATTAACCTATTGTTCATCAGAAGCCTTACTGATAACATAATCAATGAATATATTATGTATGTTATATGTATGTACATACTATATTCTTTTAAAAAGTAAGCTAGATAACAGAAAATGCTATTGAGAAAATCATAAAGAAGAGAAAATATATTTACTATTTATTAAGTGGAAGTGAATCATGATCAGGGGCTTCACATTGAGTAGGCTGAGGAAGACGAAGATGAAGAGGAGTTGGTCCTGTCTCAGGAGTGGCAGAGATGGAAGTGGTAGACGACATGGAAGGGAAAGCAAGAGGGACAGGCACCCAAGTGTAACTATTACTTTTTAAAAAAGTATTTATAAGTGGATCTGCACAGTTCAAACCTATGATGTTCAAGGGTAAACTGTATAGCAAAAGACTAGGGAAATAGTCAACTAAAAGTGAAGGATGCATTCATTAAAACAAACTAAAGCACATATTCTGGCTCTTTCTATTGCTAAGGCTATAAAAGTATACCAAGTATTTGTTCTACCTAAAAATAATATCCAAGGCCATGCAGAGAGAAACGAAAAGAATCTTTGAGATACAGTCTAAACCCAATATCCTTTTTATATATATATGGCCATATAAAATGAAAATTAAGGTATGTAATAATTACCCAAAGGCATTCTAATATCCTCATTTATCAAAGAAAATTTTAATGATGCTCTTTGGCTCAGATCAGAAATTAGCATATTTTAGAAAGAATTTTTCAACAAGAAATGAAACAAAAAGGATTTTCTGCTTAACTTTGAGTTAACCAGAAAATTAAATTATTCAGAACACCCTGTTTCCCAAGTATCCCAATTATTCATGGTTCTATAATAATTTACTCTGTAATGCTGAATTACTAAATCACATGAACAACTATTAGATTTTTATAGGAATAAAAATTTCCAAGTTCTAAGAGCTTTTAAAGAAATATGAGTCAATATTATAGTGACCATAGACTTAAATGCCCACACCATTTGATGCTGTCATTTATATATGTGTTCCTATGTGTGTGCTCATAACCACAATAAACATTTATTAAGGTTCTGCTATATACAAGGAAATGTGCTGAGAGGTATGGGGAGGAGTCAAGGTCCAGGGAGGTTTGTTTTCTGAGCTCAAATGGTTTAGAGTCAAATAGGGCATATAGGACCCTAAATATAAAAGCCATAAAACAAGGTAAAAATTATAACGGCTATAAAATTTATACATGTGATAATATAGGAAGTGAAAGAAAAGAGAGAATTCAGCTGGCTAGCATTTAAGTAAAGCTTTGAAGAAGAAAGGAGGCTTACAGATAAAGATATGGATTAGATGAACAATCCATACTGTTGGAAAGAATAGCTCTTGAATAAGGGACTAATGAATAGTTACACTTGCTTGGTGTGCAGGTTACATGGAAGAAAAAAAATAAACATGAGTTTAGATATAGTGGCTGAGGCCCAATAATGAGTGGCTTTAAATGTCAAGTTTATAGCATTTGGAATTTATTCTGTAGCTAATAAGAGTCTAATGGGATTTAGCAGGGAAAACATAAGTCTAGAAGCTTTGCTCTAAGACTTAAGGAAGGACAGCACCAAAACTGGAGTTACCTAATAAAAGGCTATTGCGACACCAAAGTCTACACAACCAAATAAGTGGTTCTTCATCGTTGTTCCTTTGGGAGACTATCTTATATTTCAACGATGCAACCACTGATTGAAAACATTTTTGGGACGCCTCTTTTGAAACTGTCTAGAGAATCCATTTTATGGCTGGACGCGGTGGCTGACACCTGTAATCCCAGTACTTTGGGAGGCCAAGGTGGGCAGATGACTTGAGGTCAGGAGTTCGAGACCAGCCTGACTAACATGGTGAAACCCCATCACCACTAAAAATACAAAAATTAGCCAGGCATGGTGGCGTACACTTGTAATCCCAGCTACTTGGGAGGCTGAGGCACGAGAATCGCTTGAACCCGGGAGGTCGAGATTGCAGTGGGCCAAGATCGCACCACTGCACTCCAGTCTGGGTGACAGAGTGAGACTCTGTCTCAAAAAAAAAAAAGAATCCATTATACACCAACAAACACACAAATTCATTTTGTTGTGCCTCATTTGAAATTAAAAATGATTGTGCAATAGGAGCAACTATTTTTTTTTTCACTCAAACCTACCTCCAAATTACTTGGACTATCTCCAAAAATTAAATCTAACCTGAAAGGGTAGATCTTCACCATTTTGGAGGAAATTCTCTAGGAATCTATTCTCTAAATATAATTGCAAAATGGAATTACACAAAATAATTACTACATTTTAAATAAGGTAGCGGTTGCCTTATGGGACTAGTTATGTTTGTACCTTCAATCCACAAACATGTATTTAACTGTTCCTTTGTGATCCCTATTAGTGGTCCCAGGTATTGAAGTCATGATGGCAAATAAGCCGTGGTGTCTTCCCTTGAGGCCCTCACAATCAAGGGGAAATCCACACAAGCAACCACAATATCATGGGGCATTTTGATAGAAGAATCTACAGCAGGCATCTCACTCAGACTCAATTTTCAACCACCAAGTCCTGTCTCTCGAAGCTAAATTAAGTGTCAACAAGAAATAAAGATACCATAGGAATGGCAAACTAAGATTTGGTTTGCTTTTTGGGAGGGAGGTGGTAGCATTTTCAAATGTAATTCTCTTTTTTCTCCCTCATTTTTGTAGGTAGTATATTTGTCCCATTTTCATCAAATAGCAGCTACCAAAGGCACCTTTCAAAAACCTCCAGGAATAATCCTGCTCCATAACATGGAATCTGTATTGCTTTCTGATCATATTCAGGGAATCCAAATACTGGCCTCTTGCCTACAATTGATAACTTTGTCACAAAAACTTCCATAATGTTATTATTATCATTAAAGAGATAAAATAATTTCCAAAGTTAATCTGATTATTAAAATAATCTAAATAATCTAAATTGCTATAATTTTGCTTACACATTGAGATATAAAACATAATTTTATGTGTATGTACATATATAAAGCTAAACTGATATATGATTGATTTTACTGATACAAAAAATGAACGAACATCTGTAAATCTCATTACAATAAGATGACTCAGATTTATAGCTCTGCTGATAATGTTATTTAACCAATAAATGGTCTTATTCAAGGGGGATTTCACTTCACTGAATGCAATTAGTAAGGCTTCTTCTCAATTACATATTTTATCTAGTCACCTACATAAGCTAATTTCCTTGTATGAAGAAAAAGGGGAAATTATAATTCTGAGTCATGTTATTCTGCCTGTTTCCTTTTGTAAAGCCAACAGAGAATTTAGTCACCTTTCTGGGGATAGCAAGGATATAACAATGTCAGCAGCAAGAATAGCAAAGCACAAAATTTTAGACAACTAATAAAACCAGAGGAATACAGATAAACTCCTTATTATGCAAAACTTATACTTCCTTGTGTCTTTTGGTCATTCAGTTTTTTTTATAACTAAATACCAAAAATTTAGTAGTCATTTGGAAAAATTTCTAGTTACCTGATTTATTAGACTACATTATTTTTCTGTCTACAGCCCCATTTTTCCTCACACAAAATACCCAATATAACCCAAAATTGTCCATGATGGTTTGATGATCCTTCTACACATGTTCCTATTTTGAGAAAGCAACCCACACATCAAAACCTACTGCCACAGAATGGAAACAAGGAACGTACAATGCTCTATACAGGTAGAAACTCAGAGCATTTGGCCAGAGGTGCAAGAGAACACCATTGGCAGAATGGGAGGTTTGGGAAACCACTGTTTACAAGATGGGCCACTTTTTGTAACTGAAAACTTATCTAAGTTTAGTTAATTCTTCTAATGACTCAGATCATGCTAGGCACAAGACTTAAAAACCATACCATAAATAGGGATTTTCCCTTACTGTAGCAATATTTTGAAAGGGTCTAATTAGCAAGCAACTTTGGGTGAATTAACATGTTTAGGCATTTAGTACCATAGCACTTAGAAATCAGAGACCCAAGAAAGAAATGTTAAATGAGAATTTAAAATAGTTGCTTTTAATAATTAAAAGAATTTTACTTTTCACATTTCTTCTATCTGTAATTATCCTTATTTTAAATATATATATATTTTAAAATATTTAAAAAATTATAAGGCAAGAACTGATAATACATGATTTCTAGAATAGTATCTTGTGCTGGAGTGTCCTACTAAATAAATGTGTGCCACATTCTCATAGCAAAAGCTCTAAAAGTAAAGCAGGTATTGATATAGTTTGGCTGTGTCTCCACCCAAATCTCATCTTGAATTGTAATCCCCATAATTCCCACATGTGGTGGGAGGGCCCTGGTAGGAGATAATTGAATCATGGGGACAGTTTCCCCCATGCTATTTTCGTGATAGTAAGTTCTCATGAGATCTGATGGTTTTATAAGGGCCATCCCCCTTCACTTAGCTGTCATCCTTCGCTTTCCTGCCACCATGTGAAGAAGGATGTGTTTGCTTTCCTTTCTGCCATGATTATAAGTTTCCTGAGGCCTCCCCAGCCCTGCAGAACTGTGAGTCAAACCTCTTTCCTTTGTAAATAACCCAGTCTTGGGTATTTCTTCATAGCAGTGTGAGAATGGACTAATATAGGTATTGACTTCAGGTTGCATTCAATCTTTCAGCCAAACAAGATATCTGATAGTAAAATACTGCTTCAAGGTGCTAAATGGTACCCAAGTTGCCCATTTTTTATGCTGTATAGGCAGGTTCTCTTGAGAACAACTGAGAAACTTTGCCTTTAGATATCAAGGAACAAGATACCATTTTAAAATACTTTTGATTAAAAATAATAAACAATATTAAAAGGTACTGAATTTAAGGTCAGAAAACCTAGGTAGACTAAATTCACTGGATTTAAAGTCATAAGATCTTTGTGTGATAGAAATCTCTGAGCTTCAGCTTATCCATGTAGAAAATGGTAAGGATCCTCTCCCCCTCTAATTTGCAGGATATTAAACAAAAGGTGTCTGATTTGTGATTTGACTTGTCAAGCTGTGGGCTTCTATAAGACCTCCAGAGAGCTCACGGTTCAGGCAAAGGGGCAGCCTTAGAAACTACCTAGAGAAGGCACAGCCTTAGAAACTACCTAGAGAAGAAAATGGAGCAACAAGATTCTGCTTTACCCTTAGCATCTCTGCTTTCATCTTTTTTACATAATGAGCTTTAGTGTTTACCTCTCTGCTCACCAAGTTTTATTCTACTCAATGCTCAATTCGAAGGCTGCCTGTATCATGAAGATTCCCTCCATCGAAACCGAGCTTCTCCTCGTATAGAAAGACCATGTTTATTAAACTCATTTGCTATTGTATGTTACCTTGTGTTATTTTTTGCATCTTTGTTTATATAGATTTTGTTTCCCTAAGTAGCCCAAATATTTGAGAGTGGTCCTACCATTGACCTTTGCAACCCCAGCAATCAATACAGTCCCTATACATAATGTAGTGCCAATAATAATGTGCTAAGTATGTATTTTTTTTCTACTGCTTTTAGTTTTTTGCACAACCTACCCTACGTAAAAAATTAAACACGCCCTCTTTCCCACTTCAACTAAACTTTTTGTTTTCTTTTTTCCATGTTTCCTAACGATCTTGATGAGCAATCAACAAATATACATTGAACACTCTCTCCCTGCCAGGTGTCAGGTTAAGCACTGAGGATCAAGGTCAACCAGACAGGTATAATACCAGTCTTCACTGAACTTACACTCTGGTGAAGGAAGTAGGTAAAAATTCAAAAGCGAATAAAATAATTGCAAGAATTATTAACTGTCTTGAAAGACATAAAGGAACTACTTTCAAACAATTCATTTGTAATACAATTGGTAAAATTATGACAGGTCAGGGCAGCCCTCTGTGTAGACTATAAGATAAGCTAAATTGGAGAAAGGCAGAGGGAGTCATTACATTTGCATAAGCATACAGTTTGTATAATTTTAATCCTGTGTAGTTTCAACTTTACTATATTTTTTTAACGAGCCTTGTTAACTTTAGATTTTAAGTCAAGCTATAAAATATATATAACTGAACCTTATATACCTGAGTCCCTCTACTGCTGATTTTGGGAAGAAAAAATAAACTTCTACATCTTCAGATTTCTCAGGAATCGGGCACCCCGCACCATAGCCCTTACTTGTGAGGAGTAGACTTCAAGAAGTAAGTGGGTGCATGTGAACGCGCAGGCAGACTAAAGGCTACAAAAAGGGATGAAATATGGTTTCTCAGGGTGCCAAATTTTTCATAAGGTGCAAATGACTTCAAAGGATAAAAGGGGCTAGTATTTGAAAGGGTCGGGCTGCAGAAGGGGTACAACTGATGAAGTCCCCAATTTCACTGTCTGGGGTTAACTCTTGATTCATTTATCCATTAGCATTTTGGGCTGGGAAGTCTTTGGTGTATACCAAAGGCTTTCCACTCGAGGCCAGGGCCCCGTCCTGCTGCCTGCAGGCCTGGCACTATGTCAGCCTATGGCAGGGGCTCAGCAAACACTTGCTGGGCCGGTGCCTCCAGCTCCACCCGAGCTGAGTCTGCTTCCCAGCCGCGCTGCCCGCTCTGCTCCCCGCACCAACTAGCCCGGGCTTGCTGCCCGCTAGGCGGACTCAGAGACCCTCCTCCCCTCTCATTCACCCGCAGCCAGACAACCCACCTGGAGACCCCAGCCTCTCCCGTCACCACCGCCGGATGGCCGCGGATAGCTGCCGGGAGTTTCCGTCTTGGTCTCCTTGGTTACCGCGTTACCTCGGTACCCATAGCAACCAGAAAGCTGGGTTCTGCCACTGTCCGCCGGCAGAGGGCGAAAAGGAGCCTGCGAAATGGAGCCTGCGAAATGAGAGAGAAGGGTGATCACAGGAAGGAAAAGGGCGGAAAAACTCAACAGGCTCTGGAAGCTTTCCGCCAGAGAGGATCTTGGAGATTAGGTATGTGCTAAACCTGAGCATGTGTCATATTCCAAGCACAAGTGAGAGACTTATATGTCATATTTGATTCTTCCTCATAGCAAGCCAGCTTAAATCTAAAAAAATTAAGGCACAAAAAATTTGACTATCTTAATCCAAAATTACAAAGCTAGCAAATGGCAGACCCACAAATTAATTCAAGGAGTTTAGTCTCAGAACTCCCACATTTATGCTATGTTTAAATGATTTATCAAAGGCTACCATAGGCAAAGTCAATAGAGATTCCAGGTCTCTTCAAAAGTCCAGAACTCTCTTTTCTTTGTACCGAATACGTGACCCGTGGAGTCTAATGCATATAAAACAAAAAGCAAAAGCAAATATATGCACACACACACACACACACACAGTTAACCCACAATTCTCAACTCAACTCTTCTTTTCCGAGCAAAGCTGCACCTGTAGTGAATTTATCTTTGGCTTCCTAAATATGCTGTTTTTTATCTCCCTTTTTAAATACTGCAAGTAGGATGTGTGCTTGGTACTGCACTGTATAGGCTTCTATGCTTAACCACATTGCATCTATCTCGGTACCAGACTAACAATCCCAACTATTACAGTTAATGCACTAATCTTTACACCATTACTTTTGACATTACTATGCCTGCCAATACCCATTTAAAAAAAAATAATGATTTCACTTGGCATATTCAATTATATAAGATTACAACCACTATGGATAAGAGAAGACAATGGTAGTCTTCTGGTTATAAGTCTGGATTTTGGAGTCAGGCAGATTCGAGATTGAGTGCCAGTACTGCCACAACTTACCTGCTGTGTGACCATGAGCAAGTAACAATGCTCAGTCTAACTGCTTAAATGAGATAACAGTACACTTAGTCCATACGTAATGTGGTATGGAAGAGTAAATGAAACAATAAATATTAAGTATTTAGCTCTAAGCCAGGCCCATAGTGAGTGCTTAATAAACAGTAAGAAACAGTGGTGCTGGTGTGGCTATGATGGTTGCTATGAACGTGTTCATGGTATAACTTTACCAAGTCCTTCCTTTAACTGTAATACAAGAACAAGTTTCAAGTGGATGTGCGATACTACTGGTTTTCTTGCGCAGACTATTTCCCATACAGGTGCGCTCTTCAAATTACCAAAGATATTTTCAGCTTTCGTCCATTTACTGATCTATTCATTTATTTATTTATTCCACAAATATTTATTGAAAGTCCATTTCCTAGATCCCAAAAATACTGGAGTGAAGAAATCGTCAAAGCCCCTCCTATTTTCAAATATATTTTAACAGGAGCAGAAAGGCAATAAACAAGTATAAATGCATGTCAGCTGCTATGAAGAAAACTAAAGCCAAATAAAGAAATAGAAACTAATTGAGTTCTGTTTTAGGGTAGATGGCCAGGGAAGTATCTGAATGCAAGGAAAGAGAAAGACATGGGCCACTAGAGGAAGAAACAGTCCAGAGAGAACAGTAAACACACGTCAATTATGTCCCAGTAAAGATTATTTTGCAAATAACCTCTCCTCACTTCTACAAAGGACTTTTACTTCAAAAAATGATTCTTACAATGCATTTACTTGCACAATAGTAAAATTAAATTCATAAAAATAATGTATAAAATATTCTTGCACTTTTTGAAAGCATTAAAAGAACATTATCTTATATTTAGAAAAATAGCTTATGCACTGTTATGAAAAGGCAAAGCAGAGACAAAAACTAAGCCTATGCTAAGTCACATAGTAAAATAAAAAGTATGAAGTGCTTGTCTTTCAGAATGATGATTAGTGACAAAATGAAATGAAACATGTCAAAACAATTACAGCTCTAGAGAGATGATATTCTCTCCACTGAAGCAAAATGCGTTTAACTGGCACACCAGCAATGCCGCACACAGTTTACCACAACTATATCAAGAGCACAGTATTCCTGAGGGTTTTTCCAAACTCATGATTCGTTGTGCCACTGTGGAGACAAGGTTTGAATACAAGTTTTCTGAACTGGAGATATTCAATTTAAAGGATAAAAATTACCTGCAATGCAGAAATTAAGAGCACAGATTTACATGACTCATTTTACTAAGCTTGAAATAAGGGTCAGGGACTGTAAACAAGTATTATCCAAAACTTAGAAATAAGGGTAAAGCCAAAAACAGCATGTCTTTTCAATGCCATACTAGAATACTGTTTAAGATAATCTGAGCATTACATGATTTTCTAAAAAAAAGTGTTGCTTTTCTTATCATTAACTATTGATAAAGTCTCTGTGTAATGTTGTATGTTTATTTGAAGATTTTTTCACCTGCATTTTTCATATCATTTGTATCTGGATATGTAAATAATGTCTTTCCTTTAAATAAAATAATTTCAAAGCTAATGGTTTTATTGCACTATACAACTTTAATCAGTTTTGTATCTAACCTAGAAATCTCATACTAATACTTTATCTCAATTCCTATATACAGTCAGGTACCAAATTTTCTTTGAACCAGCTTTACCATTCTAATAATTCTGTCCTTAATGAATTAAACTGTATCACATGTATATTCCCTACTTAAAGAATATCTTGTTTTTAAGTATTGCAATTATATTTTGATAATACCAAACCTTTGGAAGAAAATGGGACAAATATCATATCTGCAGCTTTCCAGAAGTATTCTCTCAATTTCCATTTGCTCTTTGGCCCTTCAGATTCTTTTATAGGCAAAAGTTTGTGGGCATTTCAAGGTAGCAAAACCAAATTCCTACCATCTCCTTTTTTACAAGCCCCGAAATGTGGTTTTACTTTTACATGAAGCATCTACTTTCTTTATGCCTTGGTAAATGCTAAATATAACATCCTATTACATATGTATGGGGTTTTTCAACTTGTCAAGAAAACTGAGCTTTAGAGGCAACATAAAATTACAAAAAATCTTTAGCAAAAACCAAATTAGTATGATATAAATATATTTAAATGCATCCGAATGGCTAAACTTGTGGAAGAATAAAAAGAAACTTAGAGTTAAGAGGTGACATTGGCCTTTTATAATTTTTCTCGGCTTTGTAATTTCTGCCTATCATCCATGACACAGAATTTCTAAGCAAATAAATTTTCATAACACAAGGCAATTATTACTGATGCTCCACAAATGGAGGAGAATCATCAGGGCCTATGATAAATTTTCGATTCCTGCAATGTGCAGTGTCTTCCAAATTGAAAAATAAATGTATAGCCTTGTTGAATGAGCATAGTTAAATTTAATCAACATTTATTCAACACCTGTTCTATTCCAGGCACAGCCCTAGGACAGGTACAAAGGTGAACAAAGACACCGTCTCTGTCCTTGAGTAATTCAAGTGAGAGTTTACAACTAATTAATATGTAATGTATTAAGTACTACGTTCAAAAAGAATGGGAGCATTACATGTTTGTGGCATGGGCAGAATTTCTAGTTGGTTCAAACATAGTATATGTGGCAAAAAGATAAGAATGAAAAGTTGTGCTAGGAGCACATTAAAAAGCACTTTGAATGTTACCCTATTCACAATGGAAACTGTGAAATTTTCTTTTCTTCTCTCCTTCTCTTAATACCCTCAAATAATTTTTAAAGCAGATCTTTAAACATCTCAGTATGTGTATAGCAGCATCTTTCAAGGGTAATTCTGGTGGCAATGTAAAAATAGAGCAAATGGAAAAGAGGAAGACAAGAGACACTTTTAAAATATGGTTATATTAGTCCAAGATAGAAATAATAAGTCTTGAATAAATCAAGGCAGAGGGCAGAGGCCAAGTGAAACAGTTTCAAAGGATTTTGTAAACTCCTAATAGGGCTTGGAAAGCACAGTTACGTGGTTAGCTAGGAATATGGAACAGAGCTGCTTATCTCTACATTTGGTAGCTTGGTAAATAAGTAGATGGTACTGATAACCAGCCGTGGAAGAGCAAGAGAATAAATAAGCTCACAGAGAGTGGGGTCAAGAAGGCAGGGCAGACTGAGTTTTTACTTTTGCAATAGCAGTAGGGAGGAATACAAAAATATAACATAGCTCTAGTTACTTAGGAGACAACCATATATATTAGGTTACCATCAGCATGTAATCAGATAGTAACCAGAGCTGAAGGAAAAGTTTAAATTGTCTAAGGAGTCCTCGGAGAAACTACAGAAGACATAGTATTGAGAGAGGCATTCATTCAGCATTCCTAAAATAGACCAATATAAAACCCATATGTGACCTTCTTTATCCAGCAGTGTTTTTACTGCAGGGTCTCTGCAAATGAGGTTAGCAACCTGAATGAATTTGTTCCTGTAATCATCTATTCTTCTCAGTGTTCTCATGCATTTACTGCAGACAAGCATGCACTACATCAGCTGGTAAAAAAGAAGAACTAGCACTGGTCATTGAAGCTTGCATTGCCAATATCAACATTCCTAATACAAAACTTTTTAAATTGTTGGTGTATATATGGGTCCAGAGAAGGTGAAGACACAATTCACATGATGGAGTCTTTAGAAAGTCAGTTTCAAAAAACAGAACACTTTATTTGAACATAAATAACATTGTTTTCACTATAACCTCAATTTAATACAATCATGTGTCTCTTAATGATGAGGATATGTTCTAAGAAATATGTGATTAGGTTATTTTGTCATTGTACAAACATCAAAGAGTGAACTGACACAAACCTAGATGTTATACACCTAGGCTATTTGGTATAGCCTATTGCTTCTAGACTATAAGCCCTTATAGCATGCTACTGTACTGAATACTATACACAACTATAACACAATGGTCAGTATTTGTGTATCTAAGCATACGTAAACACAGAAAAAGGACTGCCAAAATGCAGTATAAAAGACAAAAAAAATGGAATACCTACATAGGGCACTTACCTTAATTGGAGTTGGCAGAACTGGAAGTTACTTTGGATGAGTGAGTAGGTACTATAGACTTTATAGACACTATAAACTTAGGCTACCCTAAATTTTTTTAAAAAATTTCTTTTTTTAATATAAATTAGCCTTACCTTCCTGTAACTTTACTTTATAAACTTATAATTTTTTTAAACTTTTTGACCCTTTTGTAATGACAACTCAAAACAAACACATCGTACAGATGTACACAAATTTTTTTTCCTTATATACTTATCTATAAGCCTTTTTCTATTTATTCCTTCTAATTTTAAAACTGTTTGTGTTAAAAACTAAGACACAAACACATGTATTACCCAAGCCCTACACAGAGTCAGGATCATCAAGACATCCCCAGGCAATAAGTAATTTTTCAGCTCCATTATAATCATATGGGGCCACCATTGTGTATGTCGTCCCGTCATTGACTGAAACTTACATGGTGCATAACTGTATAAGGTTAGTGTTTCTTAGTTCCACCCAAGGATTGATAAGCAGATATGGTGGACAGCAATAATCTGCCACTCTTCCTCCTGACTTTGCCTGCCAACAATCTGTCAGTCTTGGCAGCCATGTTTCATTATGTGACCCAACCTACCCTTGTAATGGTTTATTGAACAGGAGTCCAAACTGAACCAGTCAGATACTCTCCTGTGAGAATAAGAGATTGAGATTGAGAGAGAAAATCATGGGGCAAAAATATTCTGTCATTTGGACAGAAGAAAGAAAGAAAGGATAAAAGGTAAAAAAAGAAAAAATAAAGGATGGAAGTAGAGGCAGGGAGAGAAGGAAGCAAAGATGAGAGACAGATTTCAGATTTTCTGGAAATTTTCCCCTTCCTGAAGACTAGCTACATCCAAAAACGATACACTCCTGCATCTTTAAAATAAAATTCCCTTATTAATTACTTAAACTAGGATGGATTGTTTTGGTTGTGCAGAACAGAGAACCGTGACTTAAATGACTACCAGAAGAATCATAAAGTAAAACCAAAGTAACTTTCTTTATAAGGAAACTCCAAAGTATAGATTCCCAGAGAATTCTTTTAAACAGCAGTAGAGCGTTGATCTGTAACTCTCATAATTGCAAATTAATATTCTTGCATAGGCATATATAAGGGAGTTGTTCTAGCATGCTTTTGAAGTCATCTCCTCAAAAAAAGCTAAAATCTCTTGTTTATTTTTTAATCACTTAAGTTTCTTAGTTTATTTTCTTTAAGTTTAGCTGTGCCAGTTTTGCTAGCAAACAATTATTTATAATTGATATAGCTTTAGGGAAAAGCTAATCTTAAAAAGAAAAAAGCTGGCATTTCAGAGAAAAAGTCATTTATTTCTGGTCCTTGCCAAGTTTCAATAAGTGTATCATACTGTCTTCTTGAGATTTATGCACTGTTTGCTGTACTTCATTTGGAAAATTTGCATTTTTCTCTTATGCACTCAAGCTAGGAGGCACAAAACAAGAGTTACAAGGTTTGTTTGACATGAGATGTCTAACAGTAATTTTCTTTCATCAACTTTATTCTCTTACAGTTCCAATCCCCAAGGGCAGATTTTTCATTAGATTTTGTAAAATATTTTATAATAACTGCCTTACCTTTGGGAAAGTTACTGCCACAATATTTCAAAAGATTTGTCACAACTTTGTCCATAAGAAAGGTATCATTCTTATGCCCATTGTGAGTTAATATTACCTGTGTACCCATTTTCACATTAATTCAGAAAATTACAATGCACCTAATACGGCTAGCTTTGGTGAAGGTAATGCTCATTCAGATATTCACCAAACACTTATTGAGGACCTACTATGCTTTAGGCATTCTTACAGATAATGGGCATAACTATGAACAGAAAGATTTGTATTCTGTACTTGTGAAAAATACAGGCTAAATGAGAGACACAGACAAGAATTCAGAATAATAACTGCTAAAACTGTGAGAATATTATCAGAAAAAGGATACTTGCTCAATAGTTGGGGCTCAAGAAAGACTTCTTAGCATAATCTATAATGATGTTCAATGTAGCATAATGATTTTCAGTCACAATGATGTTCAATGTTGGCCTAGTCTGTTGCGTAGGAACATCATATTGGTATGGAGAGTGGGTGAAATTACTGTTCTGGATAGAAAAAAGAAAGCATATACAAATTTCCCTGCAGTGAGTTAGAATATAAGCATAGAGAATCTAAAAATTTCTAGCATTACTGAAACATACAAGGGACTCAAGAGACGTGGAGAAAGAGAGAAGAGGTGGAAGGAAGTCATACAATTCCGCGAAGGGAAGATTCATTAAGAGGTCATCGCTGTTGTATAGGAGATACTAATGGACTAGGCCAAAGCAGAGGAAGCAAAGCTGAAGGGAAGTGAAAGGAGCTATTAGTTATCAAAATCTTATCAATGGACTTGGAATTAACTAGATGAGAGGCTGAGGAGTGAAGGATGACCCACGTGTATTTATGGGTCTGAAGATACAATTTAAAATGATTCAAACTACGCTGAATTAAGGAACATTCATTTATTAATTCAAACATGCCATTGGATACCTACCATATGCCAGGTATTGTTTTGGAAGCCGGCACCTTGAACACAAGTAACAACCTATTTGTTTTCATTAAGTTTCTATTGTATTGGAAAGAAAAATATACACCGGTTTTAGTTTATTTCATCAAGAGAATAAAACAGATCAACAGACACCTTTCTAGGATGAGATCCTATTTTAGGTAGAATAGTCACAGAAAACCTCTCTGAGCGACATTTGCAAAGAGCCACGTTAAATGAGGAGCAAGCCATGCAAAAGTCTGGAATGTTTCTAGAAGAGGAACATCAATATCCTAGGGTGGAACAAATGAGAGTGTGGTTTAAATGTGGTGAAAATGTTAGGAGATAAGACTATATGGAGGGATAGGCAGTAAGATAGGAGATGAAGGCCAAAATAAGGGGTTTGCATCCCATGCCAACTAATATAGGGAGTTACGAACAAGCTTTAAACAGAGGAGTGACAACTGATTTACATTTTTATAAGATAACATTGGCAACCAGAGGACATTGGCTATAGAGAGTTAAAGACAGGGAGATCAGTGAGAATATTAATGCAATCTTCCAGAAAAGACAATCACTAAGTTATGGTATTAAGGACTCAATCACTGCATTAGAATGCAGGATGGCTACTATGACATGATCCGACATAGCAATAGATTAAACAAAATAAACATTGACCTCTCTCTCACTTAGCATGTAAGTGAACACAATCCAGAATTTAGTTGTGTCCAGAGGGTAAAAGGTACCTAGGCTCCTTCCATTGTCTGTTCTGCCTTTCTCAACATGTCACTTTGTATTTACTGGTCTAAGATAAATGACCCAGCTCCTGCCATCAAGCTAGCGTTCAAGCCAATGAGACTCAAAGAAGAAAGACAGAAAATGAAAGCACACCCTTGTTTGTTTATTTAATAATTAATATGTGAAGATCATGTCTTAAATTTGCATTTCTTTTATAATAAGCTTCAACATTTTCTAATGACAGTTTGTATTTCTATTTTTGAGAATTACCTCTTTTCTTTTCTTTTTTCTTTTGCTTTATATTCTGGAATACATGTGCAGAACATGCAGGTTTGTTACATAGGTATACATGTACCATGGTAGTTTGCTGCACCTTTCAACCCACCATCTAGGTTTTAAGCCCCACATGCCTTAGGTATTGGTCCTAATGTTCTCCCTCCCCTTGCCCCCGACCACCTGACAGGCCTCAGTGTGTGATGTTTCCCTCCCTGTGCCCATGTGTTCTCACTGTTCAACTCCCACTTATGAGTGAGAACATGCAGTGTTTGGTTTTCTGTTCCTATGTTACTTTGCTGAAAATGATGGTTTCCAGCTTCATCCATGTCCCCACAAAGGACATGAACTCATTCTTTTTTATGGCTGCATAGTACTCCATGGTGTTTATGTGCCACATTTTGTTTATCCAGTCTATCACTGATGGGCATTTGGGTTGGTTCCAAATCTTTGCTATTGTAAATAGTGCTGCAATAAGCATATGTGTACATGTGTCTTTATAGTAGAATGATTTATAATCCTTTGGGTATATACTCAGTAATGGGATTGCTGGGTCAAACGGTATTTCTGATTCTAGATCCTTGAGGAGCTGCCACACTGTCTTCCACAATGGTTGAACTAATTTACACTCCCACAAACAGTGTAAAAGTGTTCCTATGTCTCCAAAGCCTTGCCAGAATCTGTCATTTCCTGACTTTTTAATAATTGCCATTCTAACTGGTGAGAGATGGTATCTCATTGTGGTTTTGATATGCATTTCTCTAATGACTAGTGATGATGAGCTTATTTTCATGTTTTTGGCCACACAAATATCTTCTGTTGAGAAGTGTCTGTTCATATCCTTCACCCACTTTTTGATGTTTTTTTTTCTTGTAAATTTAAGTTCCTTGTAGATTCTGGATATTAGACCTTTGTTAGATGGATAGATTCCAAAAATTTTCTCACATTCTGTAGGTTGCCTGTTCACTCTGATGATAGTTTCTTTTGCTGTGCAGAAGCTGTTTAGTTTAATTAAATCCCATTAGTCAATTTTGGCTTTTGTTGCTATTCCTTTTTGTGTTTTAGTCATGAAGTCTTTGCCCATGCCTATGTTGTGAATGGTACTGCCTAGGTTTCTTCTAGGGTTTTTATGGTTTTGGATCTTATGTTTAAGTCTTTAATCCATCTTGAGTTAATTTTTATATAAGGTGTAAGGAAAGGGTCCAGTTTCAGTTTCCTGCATATGGCTAGCCAGTTTTCCTAGCACCATTTATTAAATAGGGAATTCTTTCCCCATTGCTTTTTTTTGTCAGGTTTGTCAAAGATCTGATGGTTGTAGATATGTGGCATTATTTCTGAGGCCTCTTTTCTGTTCTATTGGTCTATATATCTGTTTTGGTACCAGTGCCATGCTGTTTTGGTTACCATAGCCTTTGTAGTATACCATAGACTTGTAGTATAGTTTGAAGTCAGGTAGTGTGATGTCTCCAGCTTTCTTCTTTTTGCTTAGGATTATCTTGGTTACACGGGCTCTTTTTTGGTTCCATATGAAATTTAAAGTAGTTGTTTTTTTTTTTCTAATTCTTTGAAGAAAGGCAATGGTAGCTTGATGGGAATAACATTGAATCTATAAATTAATTTGGGCAGTATGGCCATTTTCATGATATTGATTCTTCCTATCCATGAGCATGGAATATTTTTCCATTTGTTGTGTCCTCTCTTATTTCCTTGAGCAGTGGTTTGTAGTTTTCATTGAAGAGGTCCTTCACATCCCCTGTAAGTTGTATTCCTAGGTATTTTATTTTCTTTGTAGCAGTTGTGAATGGGAGTTCACTCATGATTTGGCTCTCTCTGTCTGTTATTGGTTTATAGGAATGCTTGTGATTTTTGCACATTGATTTTGCATCCTGAGACTTTGCTGAAGTTGCTTATCAGCTTAAGCAGTTTTGGGGCTGAGACTATGGGGTTTTCTAAATGTACCATTATGTCATCTGCAAATGAAGATAATTTGACTTCCTCTCTTCCTATTTGAATACCTTTATTTCTTTCTCTTGCCTGATTGCCCTGGCCAGAACTTCCAATACTATGTTGAATATGAGTGGTGAGAGAGGGCATCCTTGTCTTGTGCTGGTTTTCAAAGGGAATGCTTCCAGCTTGTGCCCATTCAGTATGATATTGGCTATGGGTTTGTCAACAATAGCTTTTATTTTTTTGAGATATGTTCCATGAATACCTAGTTTATTGAGAGTCATTCTCATGAAAGGATGTTGAATTTTGTTGAAGGCCTTTTCTGCATCTATTGACGTAATCATGTCGTTTTTGTTATTGGTTTTGTTTATGTGATGGATCACATTTATTGATTTATATATGTTGACCCAGTCTTGCATCCCAGGGATGAAGCTGACTTGATCATCGTGGATAAACTTTTTGATGTGCTGCTGGATTTGGTTTGCCAGTATTTTATTGAGGATTTTTGCATCAATGTTCATCAGGGATAATGGCCTGAAATTTTCTTTTTTTGCTGTGTTTCTGCCAGGTTTTGGTATCAGGATGATGCTAGTCTCATAAAATGAGCTAGGGACTAGCCCCTCTTTTTCTATTGTATTGTTTGGAATAATTTCAGAAGGAATGGTACCAGCTCCTCTTTGTACCTCTGGTAGAATTTAGCTGGAAATCCATTTGGTCTTGGGCTTTTTTTGGTTGGTAGGCTGAGAATTGCCTTTTTGGAACATGATTGACTTTTAATTGTTACCATTGGTCTGTACTGTAAATAAAGTCATCTTTCTTTTCATCAAATTTATTCAGATATATATACTTTACATATAATAAATCACAAATATGTTAAATTTTACATTTCAATGACTTTGACAAATATATGCTGTATGTCTGTGTAACTACTACTA
Source organism: Gorilla gorilla gorilla (assembly GCF_029281585.2). NCBI lineage: Eukaryota > Metazoa > Chordata > Mammalia > Primates > Hominidae > Gorilla > Gorilla gorilla. Next base: position 178,505,709 of record NC_086017.1, read on the forward strand.
GAATGAAGATATATTAGAATTTTATATATAGATAAATCAAGTAAATATATATATAAATCAAGATTTATCTATATCTAAAATCCTATAAAGTTTCTGCCTATCCCATCCACTTGAAATCAATACTGTCACCTACATGAAGCTCCAAGATAAATATAGATATATTTATCTATACATAAAATTCCCAAAAAGTTTCTGCCTACCCTATGCACTTGCAATCAATACGCTCACCCACCTGAAGCTCCAAGAAACCACTGATCTGCTTTTAGCCACTAAGGAATAATTTTTCTGGTTTTAGAATTCATTATAAATGGAATCACACAATTTGTACTCTCCCATGTAAGTCTTCAACTCAGCATAACATTTTTGTGATTTACCCATGTTAATATGTGTATCACCAGTTTGTTCCCTGTCATTACTGAGGACTATTCTATTGGATAAATATAACATAATTTATTTATATAATTACTCTTTAATGAACATTTAATTGTATCCAGTTTGTGTCTATTAATAATAAATATGCTGTAAACATTTATGTGCAAGTCTTTGTGTGGAAGCATTGTCATTTCCTTTGGATGAATTGTTAATTTCTCTTGAGTAAACATCTAGTAACAGAATTGCTGAGTAGTATGATAAGTTTATATTTAACTTTATAAGAAACTGTCAAACTGTTTTCCAAAGCATTTCCACCAGCTATGTATAAAGTTCTAGTTGCTGCTCCACTTTTTTAATAAGCGTGATCTGAAAGTTGCATGATGGCTTCAGCCTATATCCCATTGAAAAGAGATTAGTCATTGAACCCCATCTGCCTCCTACAAGAGGAGCTAGAGATATGGTCTGTAGATGAGATGCCAGGTGCTCATCTAAAACTCATGGTTTCTATTACACAGAAAGAAAGACAAAAAGAAAGTGTTGGTGATTGACTTCATCTGAAGCAGAGGAATTCAAACGGGCTTCCAGATTTTAGGTGGATGTTAATGCTGTTAACTGATTTGACATGTTGAATTTGAGATGTTAGACATCGAAGTGAATGGGTAAGTAAACTGTTTAGTGTACCAATCTGAAGTTCAAGGCAGAGATTAAAGCTGGAAATATAAACTTGGGAATAATCATCATACTAAAGGAACTTAAAGCCATGGGATGGAATGAGGAATAAATGTAGGATATTGTTTCCATCCAATGATGCAATGATTTCATGAACTATTTTCAGAGACCAAGATGTAAGTATAACTAGAAGAATGTTAGCTAGCCTAAAACAAAACAAAACCCCCTGTTGCCCCTCTTTCCCTGGGCAATGGAGTACACCACTTAAGGATTACATTTTTCAGCCTCCCTTGCAGCAAAGTCTAGCTATAAGAATAAATTCTTACCAGTGAAATTTGAGTGACATAGTCCCCCTGCCAGTCTGGATGCTCATCTTCAGAGAAACCCTATGTAAAAGGAAAAATTAACTTCTATGTTATTTAAGCCACTATATTTAAATTTTGTTTGCTTAGCAGCTTAAGCTCCTTTTAGCATCTTAACCAATTCATGAGGCATATCAAATAATTTCTTATGCTCAAGTAACAAATTTCCATTGCTACTTATTTTATTCATTTTTATTGATTTTATCACGATCTTGCTTATTTTTTACCAAAATTGCTCATTTGGGTTTATTTTTCAAAGAGTGGGTTAAGTTGCTAGTATTTATAAACTGCTCCAAGAAATAAAGTAATAATGTTATCTTGCAGAACGTTAATAAATATTTTCTTCATGTACTTGTGATTCTTTCCAGTCATTGCCTCAATTAGTTCTTGATGCTAGAGTGAAAATAAAAGTTAATGTACTTGTTTGCGTTTCACTGAAGAAGAAACTAGAGATATTAAATTATTTGTCCATAATAGCAAAACAAGTTAATGGAAAAGGTGGAAGTAAAATGCAATTATCTCACTTCTATTTTATTGAACTATTAGATTACAAGTCACAACTAATTAAAAACATGATACAAGAGCTAAAGCCACGTAACCTTTTTATGGTGAAGACAGCCTAAAAATTGCCCTTCCACATGTTTCACATTTTATATCCATAAAATGTTTCTTGTAAAATTATGCTTATTGAACTTTTTCACTAAGTTTAAATAGATGTAAAATAGATACAGATAGATAAATGAAAATGTAGAAAGTATTTTAAAAGTAGAATATGTATTTTATCCAGATTTTCCATACATACCAAAATCTGTTTATATCTGGATGTATTCTCTTCCAGTTCTTTCTCTATTTATATAACTAATACTTTACTTTTTACATAACTATAATTAAGTATAAATTCAGATGGCATTTAGTATATATAGTGCTTCTCAACACAAGTGAAATTCAGCAGAAATCCATTGGGTGGAGTTGTACTATAACTAAACGTTTCAAAGGGTTTTTCAGTGTTCTCTTTTTAATTTTTTTCCTCAATCTTTACATAGCTAATGGCTAAGCAATATTTGCTATTTGAAGACTTTAAAAATGTTTTATCCCTGCTGGAAATAGTTGGAGATTGTTGGCTTAGGTGTTATTTTCTTTCTGATTGTATCAAGTAGAAGCCACATGCATATAGACACAATTTAGGATTTAATAATCTTGACAAAGAATACAGTTGCTTATTTTCCCCCAAAATAAGCAGATTAGAGAGGTTAAGTAGAAAATAACAATTGACTTGATAAAAAATGCTGTTCTGTCCTTTCATCTCTCAAACTCATTTTTTTTTTCTGCCATTGGGAAGAGAGGTAAGAATCTAATATTCCAAATCCTCTGAGACAAAAGGTTACACGGCCCAAAGAAGCAAGCCTTCATTAATGTTGATTCATTCTCACAGATGCCACAGAAAGCTGCCAAAAACTTGACATACTGAGAAATGAGTTCCTCAATAAAAGGTTTATTCCTGCATGCAGCATCAGGTTAATCTCTCTCTAGCAGTATTTCTGACTTAAGTGCTCATAAATATCAAGGGTCCAATCATGGAAATTCTGATTTAGTAGATCCAAGGTGGACCTCAAGAATCTGTTCATTTCGGGAACACCTGCAATGGTCCAATGATCATATATGGAAGCACCACCCTGATGGAAGGACGAATTAGATGAGTGAGTTAGCTCTGTCTCGTGAGCCATGAGTTAGCTCTGTCTTGAGAGCCATGGAAGGAAATAGAGGCATATTAAAACCAACCTCTGGTTCAAGCATCCCAATTAACTCTAATACACTTATCCTCTGAGAGGAGACCTAACATTTTCTCTTTTACTTTCTAAAGCTTGTTCCCTAATCCTCTCAGAAATGCTCCAGTTATTTATGCAACTAGAAGAATGAAGGCCAAGATTGAGACAGAAAAAAATAATATGGGGATTTATAGATCAAACTAGATGGGTGTTTCCTTTGGCTTTTTAAGAATGAGTAAAGTTATTTTTTAGAAGGAAATAATGTTCTTGAATATCATATGCTTTAATTTCAAGTTTTATAAATAACAGTTATAGGTTCTGGTACAAACTGGTTTTACTTGCAATACTGGTCTTTTTATACAGAAATGAGGACGTGAATGCTCTTTTACTGGGTGTACAATAACAGGCAGGAGTGCCAGAGTTAGAAAAGCAGCCTAGTACCATGGAAAAATTATAGAGTAAATAATTCTGAGATCTGAAGTGGAATCCTGGCTCCTCATGCAACAACAATGGACAGATTCTTAACATTCATTTATAAAATATCAGCAATAGTGATTTCTAACCTTGTCAGGTTGTGATGAGGTTCACAAGAGTCCACATAATAAAAATACTTTGCAAACTGTGAAGTTTTGAAAATCACAATAACCTTGTTTCTAGTGATGCATTCTCACTTCCAAGTCACTATCAAAAGTACCACCCACCAAAAACTGTGCATATGGATTGAAGGCTGAGGGTTCCCTTCAATTTTAGCTTATTTTGCCTTTTTGTCTATGCATATCATAAATTGCAAATTTGGAAGAGCTATTGCAAGAATAGGGAATTAAGAGAGAAAGCCATGTAGCCTACTTTGGTTTGAGGAATTGGCTTACCTGGCATATAAGGAAACTTCTGCATGACATATATGGAACCTTCTCCCTCTAGCTTCCTGGAGTCTACTTTAAGGCTTGGGTACGAACCTCAGTGAAAGTATTTCTGTGTTTTATTTTGCCTCCGTTGTACCTTACTCAAAAATCACTTGAGGAAGAAGACAGTTGTCATGGCATGATTGCGGAATTCATTGTTTTCCCGGCAAAATTTCTCCTTACTAGTGCTCAATCTAATCCATGCAAAAATACAGTTCCTGAATAGATCTAAGTTATTCTGACTGTATGTTTGTTTGCCCTCATAACCATCTTTAGTCTTTATCTGCCCTGCAGTCTTGCAGTGGAGCTGACTGTTGCAGGATACATTTCCCTGGCTCTGTGTCAGCTACTCCTACCTGGGTTCTGTTGTTGAATGTATAAATGAATGACAATGGAAATCTCTTTGCATTGTTGTAAGCCTGAGTGATTGAGAGAATCAGGATTTCTATGCTGTGCAACTCCAAGGGGTGACATTGACCTTGAAGCACACTTGAGTGGCACATAGGATGGCATAGAATGTAGCTCCTGTAGCCATGTGTAGCAACAAGACATGAGGCAGAAGCCTGCCGGCATTAGATTGAGCACTAGCAGGGAGAAATTAGCAGTAAAAATGGTATTTTCTTTACCCAGATTGGGCTTATTTTTAAGTAGCACCACTTCATTTTGTATTGCTTTGTTTTGTTGAAACTAAGCACGAATGCTTTGGCATGTGAAAAACGTTTATGGTTTATGAATGAGAGTATGTAACTGATTAAGTAAAAATAAACTTCTAAAATAGACTTGATGATAATGATACCCTAATGTCTTTAAAGTTTTGTTAATGAACATTTGAATTGAACAAAGTTACTTTAGAAATTTTTCTTGCCCTTTTCTTCCTGAGAGCAAAAATATGAGGAAGACAGAGATAGGGAAAAATTACTTCAGGAATATTTTATTTAAGTCCTGTGAAAAGCAGAGACCATTTGTGTCTCCTTTAAAAAATGCTGCTATATGTTTTTCCTTTTCACAGGTCTTATGTTAAATAAAATATTGCCACAATGTCATATCTGGTTATTGTTATTGGAAAAGACCAGGGAGTAATGCCCAATGCTCTTGTCTGACATGGAAAGGATGGCATTGCTCATTTTTTTCCCTTTTTTAAATTGAAACCTTGAGTATTTAATTTATAAACACAAAGCATTCAACTACTCACCTTAAGAATTGCTAAGATATTAGTCGTGAAGAAGAGGTTCTTGGTGGTAAAAAAAAAAAAAAAAAATCTGACTCCTTTCTACAAAATGCTTTCTCCTACATCTCATTTGTCTTCCCTGACTGCATTTTCTTTGCATTTTTCTGGGTTTTTCTTACAGCCATCAATTGACTTGCTAAGTTTTGTTTGAATGAAGAACCCACCCTGAGTTTGTCAATGTTCACAAGTCACCTCACATACACTGTATGGATGGCCCATGAAGTTCTTTTAAAAATAAAATTTTATTTCTATCCCATTCCAACATATGCACATGCACAAAAACACACTTTTTTCTTTTTCATGTCATGAAAAAAATTATCAGAATGGATTATTCCCTTACTTTATCTTATTTGAAAGATTGCCTGGTCTCATATATTAATATTTCATTCCCAAATGTAACATGTCAAAGTAGAGAGTTGTGTTGACCAGCAAGAAGTCAGAGGGTAAGAAATTTTTCTGCTTCCAGGAAATCTATTGTTAGTACAGTAGTCAATAAATAAGAGAGAAAGGCAGGAGAGAGCCTTTTATGCTGAGAGAAATGCAGACGATGACAAAACTTATAAGGCTAAGAAAAAACAAATCATCTTTAGGAGAACTTTCATTTGAAATGGCTTTGCCTTTGAAAAGGAAAAATGTCCTGCTGAATCAGCTTCATTTGGAGAAATAAAAAAAAAAACTCTTGTATGATTTTCAAAATACTAAACAAACTCACTCGCAAAAAAAAAAAAAATAGGTTACATGTGTTTTCTTGTAAAAATAAGTTTAAGCTCAGCAAATTGCAAATTAAGGAGACAACAATCAAGCAGAGAGGATGGGGGTAAAGAAACAAAGCATGTTTGGGCTGGCAGCATCCTGACATCTAAAAGAAAAATGCACACAGTTGGTAGTGTGCCCATTTTGTTCTGGCACTTTGTTTCATGAATGTGCTACAAGAAGAGAAAAAAAAATGAACGAGCTTCAATTCTTGTTCAGTCATAGAGCTGTTCAGTCAAGCAAGATTACAGATAATGAATCTCTACAATGGAAAATTGATTTGTGGGCTCTCAAATTTTTCATTTTGTTTATGTTTCAGAAATGTGTAGCTGTGTCAGAACGTCTTACCCATTTTTAAGAATATTTTATCACAGCAAAAAAAGAGATAACTTGACTTTAACTGTGAAATGCAAATTCATTTTATCTTGAAGTGTCAGATATAGTATTGTTCAGTCTACAACAAATATAAAAAGGCATAAGATTCTTTAAAGGGCCCAATAACATAGTCAATAATATGCTTTTATTATGGAAAATAAAATATCTTCACTACTTCAGAAAATTATTCAGTCTGGATTTTTATGAACTTTAGAATTATAGGCCTTAAATTATGATATGTATGTCCTATTAGCTAGAAAATATTTTTTATACCTAGTGAATTTTATTATCTAATATATATAAACCTACTGTATAAATATTTAATGAGCATTTATTATCACTAACTGGTTGGATTTATTACCTAAAGAATTATGATAGCACATGAAAAAAATTCTTAGATATCTAATATTTGCAACCTCTTAGCAGAATTTTAGGACATGTGTTATACCAGAAGTAAAATGTTCTTAAGTCGTCAGGGCATTATCACAAGATGCTATGATTTGAATATTTGTCCCCTCCAAAACTCATGTTAAATATTAATCCCCTATGTGACAGTATTGAGGGATGGGGCCAGATTTTTAAGAAGTGATTGAGTTATTAAGGTTCTGCCCTCATGAATGGGTTAATCTATTCATGGATTAATAGATTAATGAAATACTGGATTAATGGGTTATCATGAGAGTGGAACTGGTAGCTTTATAAGAAGAGTAAGAAAGAATTGAGCTAACAATTAGCGTGCTCAGCCCCCTCACCATGTGATGCCCTATGCTACCTTGAGACTCTTCAGAGTCCCCACCACCAAGAAGGCTCTCACCGGATGCAGACACTGGACCTTAAACTTCTCAGCCTCTATTTAGTAAGAAAAAAAAAATTCTCACTTACTCACTCATGCACTCACTCATTCATTCACTAAAAATTTTGTAAATACTTTGTAGCAATAAATTTCTAATACCACACAATAACAACTCCCATTTATAGAGTACCAATTGTATGTCAGGGATTGTACCTTTTCAGTTTCAGAAAATTTAATAAACTTGCTAAAGATTTCAGAACTACTAAGTACAAGCCCAGTCCATTTAAATCCCAGTACATCTACAACTGAAACTAATGGTCTTTCAACCACTCTGCTTCCCTTCTACTATTGTCTACTCTTGTCAGTAGCTTGCACTCTGGTGCTAGAGGTAGGGAACATAATTAAAATTAACATATACTGTTACGTGGTAGGTACTCTGAAAGAGCATCAAGAAAATCTGATCGAAAAAAGATCGACTGAGCTGGGCGCTGGAGTATAAGCCAGAGTTTGACAGGTAAAGGAAGGATGGGAATTTTATGCCATAGGGGGAGACTTTAGCATGTGCAAGGTCATGGAGGTATGAGAAAATATGGTATACTCAAAAACATTATTATGTATTCATAGTGACACAGAATCTACACCATTTTTTAACTTTTATTTTAGACTCATGGATACACATGCTTGTTTGTTACAAGGGTATATTGCATGGTGCTGAGGCTTGAGGTATTATTAAACCTATCACCCAGGTAGTGAACATACTACCCAATAGGTAGTTTTTCAAGCCCTATTCCTCCTCCCTCCCTTTCTCCTCTAGTAGTCCTCAGCATCTACTGTTTCTATGTGTCCATGTGTACTCAGTGTTGAGTTCTCACTTATAACTGTGGATATTCAGTATTTGGTTTTCTGTTTCTGCATTAATTCGTTTAGGATAACTGTCTCCAGCTACAACCATGTTGCTGCAGAGGAAATGATTTCATTCTTTATGGCCACATAGTATTCCATAGTGTATAGGTACTACATTTTCTTTATTCAGTCCACCATTGATGGGACCCTAAGTTGATTCCATGTCTTTTTTATTGTGAATAATGCTGCAGTGAACATACACGTGCATGTGTCTTTTTGGTAAAATGGTTTGTTTTCCTTTGGGTATATACCCAGTAGTGGGATTTCTGGGTCAAATAGTAGTTATCTTTGTAGTTTTTTTAGAAATCTCCAAACTGCTTTCTAGAGTGGCTAAACTAATTTACATTTCCATCAACAGTATATAAGCATTCCCTTTTCTCTGCAGCCTCACCAACATCTGTAATTTTTTGACTTTTTAATAATAGGCATTCTTACTGATGTGAGATGATATCTCATTGTGGTTTTGATTTACATTTCCGTGATGATTGGTGATGATAAGCATTTTTTCATATGCTGGTTGGCCACTTGTATGTCTTGAATTGTCTGTTCATGTCCTTTGCTCACTTTTTAATGGAGTTATTTGATTTTTCTTGTTGATTTCTTGCTGTTTAAATTCCTTATAGTATCGTGAACTCCAAATATATGACAGGTATCAGTTAATTTAGAAAGTTTATTTTGCCAAGATTGAGGGCCTGTACCCGTGACACAGCCTCAGGAGGTCCTGACGACACATGCACCAGAGCACAGCTTGGTTTTATACATTTCAGAGAGACATGAGACATCAGTCAACATATGTAAGATGAACATTGATTGGTCCAGAAAAGCAGGCCAACTCCAAGCAGGGAAGGGGCTTCCAGGTATAGGTAGGTAAGAGACAAATGGTTGCATTTTTTTGAGTTTCTGATTAGCCTCTCAAAGAAGGCAATAACATATGCATTTATAAGTGAGCAGAGGGGTGACTTCGAATAGAATGGGAGGGAGGTTTGCCCTAAACAGTTCCCAGCTTGACTTTTCCCTTTAGCTTAGTGATTTTGGGATCCCCAAGATTTATTTTCATTTCACAACACAACCTACAACTATTTATTGACACTAAATGGATGAATAAAATGTGGTCCTTGGACTCAAATATTGTATTGTCTTTTAGAAAATAAATCCAATAAACAACTAGTTATTTTAAACTAACATAGATAATAATCTAACATTGTATATCAGGGCCACAACAGAAGAATTAGTTTCAAATGAGGATTTTAATAAAAAACTTCTAAGAAGTAACATTTGAAATGAGTCTCAAAAAATGTTTAAAAGTTCACTAGGCACTTTCTGCTTCCAATTAGAACACAAAAGACCTTAGCTCTTATTGTTGCAGGAAAGGGGTGCAGACCCAGACCTCAAGAAAGGGCTCTTGGATCTCGTGTAAGAAGGAATTCAGGGCGAGTCCATAGAGTAAAGTGAAAGCAAGTTCATTAGGAAAGTAAAGGAACAAAAAATGGCTACCCTATAGACAGAGCAGCCCGGAGGGCTGCCAGTTGCTTATTTTTATGGCCATTTCTTGATTATATACTAAACAAGGGGTGGATTATTTATGCCTCCCCTTTTTAGACCATATAGGGTAACTTCCTGAGGTTGCCATGGCATTTGTACACTGTCATGGCACTGGTGGGAGTGTAGCAGTGAGGACAACCAGAGGTCACTCATCACCATCTTGGTTTTGGTGGGTTTTAGCTGGCTTCTTTGAAGTAAACTGTTTTATCAGCAAGGTCTTTATGACCTGTATCTTCTGCCAACCTCCTATACTTAGAATGCCTTAACTGTCTGGGAATGCAGCCCCATGGGTCGCAGCCTCATTTTACCCAGCTCCTGTTCTAGACGGAGTTGCTCTGGTTCACACACCTCTGACATTATGAGAACATCAAAAGATAAAATAAAAATCATGTTTACATATGGGACTGTCAATGAACCATGAAAGGCTTGATGAACTGATTTCCAGAGAAAGGTGCCCATTATAAGTAAGCAGTGAGATCTGGCAGGTCTGGATGCAGGACAAGCAGAAGAATGCTCACGACCCAGGACTTTACTGGGTGGAAACGAAGCCATCTGAGCTATTGCCAACGGTGGAGCTCGTGGGCTGCATTATAGTCTGGAAGACTACCAAGCACAGTAATAATTTGCTCAACACAGTCATTCTCTCTACCTTATCCCAAGTTTGCTGAAAACAATGAAATTTAAGTAAGAACTGATAAGCAGACAGAAATCATTCAATCTGCTACATCTCCCATATTCTCCCCATACCTGAAATTTAAAAATTCAAAGATATTATAAGGAATCCCAAATAAAATCCTGATAAGCTCCATGAGACTAGACCTTCCTTGGAAAACTGAATGTTGGCTATTGGGTTAACAAGAGGGAAGCTTCATCTCAGTCCCAGATAAATAAACCCTTGGTGAAATCTGAACAATCAACTCCCACTTTAGCCAACAGATGAAAAAATAACTTGAAATTTCTTGGCAAAAAGAAAATAAAAACCCACTGTTAATCCTCTAACCCTACTTTTCTTCTATACTTAATTTCTACTATGCAATAACAAATTACAAGACCTATGTAGAGGCAGAAATAGGACTCACGTGCAAGGAAAAAAATCACCAAAAGCAAACCACAGATGATCCAGATACTGGAATTAGCAGAAAATAATTTAAAAGATCTATCTTCAATAGGAAAATATGAGAAGAATAGGTGGATAGGTGGGTAATCTCAGCAGAGAATAAAATAAAATAAGTAAGAAAAATTAGTTAAAAATTATATATCTGTAAACTACAATATGTAAAAAAAAAAAAAATAGATGAACTATACAGAAAAATCACAAAATAATCAAATGGTTAGTGACCTTGAAGACAGGTCAAGAGAACTTATCCAAAGTAAAGCATAGAAAAAAAGGCATAAACAAACTGTTAAAGACATAACAAACTGTTAAAGACATAACAAACTGTTAAAGACATAACAAACTGTTAAATCAAGCAGTCAAATATACCTGTAATTGGAAGAACAGAAGGATAGGAGAGGGAATAAGTCAGGGGACAAAAGATCTTGGAGAAACAATGACTGAAAAGTTTCCTTACATGTTTGAAAATACATACATCTACAAATCCAGGAAGGTCACTGAATCTCCAATGGAGTAAATTTATACAAAATGCACATAAGCATATAATTGTGAAACTGAAATCCAAAGGGAAAGAAAAAATTCTAACGGGTACCACAGTAAAGAATGCATCATGTAAGAGGGAGTAACAATCTCATTAACCCAACACATTGACATTTTAAAGTGCTAAAAGAAAACAACTAAAAAATGATTATCAACTTAGAATCCTACATCCAGCAAAAATCGCCTTCAAAACTAAAGGTAAAATACATACTTTTTCAGATAAATGAATAAATAATAAATCAAAGCTGAGAGAATTTGTTGCCATCATATCTGCACTATAAGAAATGTCAAAACTTCTTCAATCTGAAGAGAAATGATACCAGTAGGAAATTCAGATCTGCAAAAATAATTGAAGAATGCCAAAAATGGTAAATAATAAGGTGAATATGCAAGCATTTTTTCTCCTAATTTGTTTGAAAGACACTTCACTATTTAAAATGAAACATTTATATTGTGAGGTTAATAATATATGAAAAAGTAAAATGCTTAAGAGCATTGAAAAACATGAAATGGGAATACATAGAATTATAATTTGATGAGTGTCCTCTATTATATGTGAGGTGGAGTATATTAATTCAGTATAGAATATGGTAGGTTAAATGTGCACACTTTAGTCCCTAAAGCAAAGCAACTACTTAAAAATAAAATGAAGAAGTATAATAAAAATCTAACAGGTTATATAAAATAGAACGCTACCTTAATACTACTTTAAACTAATACTAGATTAAAAGGAGGCAGGAAAGTAAGATCAAGGAAACAAAAGAACAAAAAATTAAAAATATAAATAAGATGTTAAACTTCAAGTAAATCATATCAATAATTGCATTAAATGTTAAATGACTACATATTCTGAAGAAAAAGCAATATTGTCAGAGGCAAAAAAAGTCAGTATACTAACAGTATACAGTACACCCTCTGGAGAAATTGCATTTTAAATGCAACATGGATAGGTTGAAAGCAAACTCCTAATCATAAAAGACCTGGTTCGGCTATATGAATAGCCAACAAAGTAAACTTCAAAACAAGTAGTACCAAAGATAAAGAGATATTTCATAACGATAAATGGAATTCGTTAAAAAAATACATAATATTTCTAAGTGTGCATGCTACTTATAATAGAGCTTAAAAGTAAGCAAAGCAAAACTTTACAGAAACAAAAAAATAAGCGAATCTACAGAAGACATTAACATTTCTGCAAGTAGAAATAGACAAATTCATAGTTATAGTAGGAAATTGTATTACGAATAACCAGGGGTTTGCTCTAGGTCCCATTGCTCACCACACAGAAAACCAATCACTGAGACAATGAGTATTGTCAGAGAAGAAGATTTTATTTGGGTGATGTCAGCTGGAGAGTTGGGAGACAAACCCTAAATCCACTCTTCACTCTCCCACTCTCCCCCTTTCTCTACTCCCATTCAAGGGTTTATATAGCTGGGAAGGACAACAGAAGGGACAAGGAAAAGAAGTTGGTCAACAGACAGCAGGTGCATTTCATTATACAAATGTAAGTTTCTCAAGCTTCAGTTCTATAGACACCTGGCTTGTTGGAAAATTGGACTGACTTCAATTTCAGCATTCCTCTGTCAATAATTAATAGAACAATCATTTAACATGGAAATAATATGACCAGATTTGCTTTTTTTCCCCCTCTGGTGGCATTGTCAAAAAGATACTGAAGAATGGAGAGACAGAGAAAAGGTTTACAAATTAGCAGCCATAACAATAATCTAGTGAAACAAGATGATGGCCTTAATTAATGCAGAAACTGGTGGGGGGAGTAGAATGAAGCTAATAAACTGGAGATATATTTGGTGTTTGAAAATAATAGAAACTGGTCACTTAGATGTTTGATACAGGGGAGAGGTGGCAATAGGAAGACATCTAAAATTTTTAAGGGTTCTTGCTAGGAGACTGGATGGATGCTTTTTATTAAAAACATTGTGAAGAAGAAGAAGCACATCTGAGAGGAAAGGCAATGAGCTCTCTTTTGGACACTTTTGAAATGTCTGTGAGACATTGTTGAAAATGTCTACAGGGCAATTCAATATGTGAGTATGACATCAGGAAAGAGGTCAGGTTAGAGATAATTGCAGTGGTTGTAGTCACTGAAATGGTAGGAATACTCCAGTGAGGATAGACAGAAGGCCAAATGCAGAACACTTGACCTCTGACATAAACAGTGCAGACAGCAGAAGAAGAAACTGCAATGAAGAAAAGAAGAAAAGGATGAGATAATGAGAAAAGAACCAGAAAAAGTGTGTCATAAAAACCAAAGAGAGATAGGAATTTAAGAAGATAATGTCGAAGCAAGATGAGTGGTACAGAAAAGGTGAAGACTGAAGCAGTCATTACATTTGGTGAATAAAAAGTTACTCCTGACTCCAGTAGTTTTCATGAAGAAGTGTGATAGGAACATGGCTGCATTAAATTGAAAACAATAAAAATATGAAGGTGAAGAAAAACTTAGCATAGGTTATTCTTTCAGGGAGCTTGATATTTAAGCTAAATAGGAACTGTTAACCTGAAATTAGTAATTGAAGAAGGTATTCCTGGTAAGCTGGTATCACCAGTAATTTAAAAGCCTATTGCTTGAGTTGTAAGAAAGAATAGGTACTGTCATCAGCTTAAGAAACCAACAGGCCGAGTGTGGTGGCTGACGCCTGTAATCCCAGCACTTTGTGGGGCTGAGGGGTGGATCACTTGAGGTCAGGAGTTCAAGGCCAGCCTGGCCAACATGGTGAAACCCCATCTCTACTAAAAATACAAAACCCTGGGGTGGTGGCAGGTGCCTGTAATCCCAGCTACTTGGGAGGCTAAGGCAGAAGAATCACTTGAACCCAGGGGGCAGAGGTTGCAGTGAGCCGAGATAGTGCCGTTGCTCTCCAGCCTGGGTTGCAAGAGCAAGACTCAGTCTAAAAATAATAATAATAATAAATTCTTCCCAAATAGATTATTGTAGTTTCTTTCATTATTATAGTTTGGTTGATTTTCAACCTAAGCTACATCTTCAGAGACAATAGTCTTCAATAACATTTTTTATAAGCAATACTGTCTGTGTGAATGGTATAGGTAAAACGTAAATCTATAAAGAAGAATTTAAAGGCAATTTGGACAAAAGCCTACTTATATTTTTCACCACAAACAGTGGTAAGGTTTGGCACAGCGTTCTTAGTAATTTATATAATTGGAGAAACTCCCCAGGGAACTTATGAGATTAAACAGTGTATGGAAAAAATGTAAATGGTAGAGAAATCTAAATCACAGTCTTGTAAGATATTTCCAGCTGGGTACAGTGGCTCATCCCTGTGATCCCAACACTTTGGGAGGCCAAGGCAGGTGGATCACTTGAGCCTGAGTTCAAGACCAGCCTCGGCAACATGGCGAAATCCCATCTCTACCCAAATTACAAAAAAATTAGCCAGTCACAAAACCCAGTGTCAAATAAATAAATAGATAAAAGTTAAAAATAAAATAAATTTTTAAAACATTTTCTCCTCAGAATAATTCCCTGTTTGAACACCATGGACATAGCTAGGAAAGTAGTTTACAATTCAAATTTGATCGCAAATGAGTAAGCCCTCTCAGTTCTCTACTATGATCTCCAGAAATGTAGGTGAAGGGATTGGAAAGGATCAGGGAAGTTGCAAACAAAGAGCCAAATCCTAATTCTATTCTTGAAAATGGGGGAAGAAATGGAAATAGGGCAAATTGGGAAAATTTTTTAATTTGTATGTAGGATTTGGCATTTGAAAAAATAATCTAACTTGAAAGATCAGTTTTATCCAAGTAGTTCTTGAATAGCCTGACTGCCTCCTGACATAAGAACCAGAACAGTCTGTTGTTTGGGAAGACTGACTCACCACTGTGAAAGCCACTCTCAGCCCTTGTTTTTCAAGTGGCCACAAAGTTAATGCTTGCCCAGTCTGCTGGGTGGCGCCAGATCATCATATAACTAAAGAATCCCAGCTGCATCCAGCATTTCAAAAACCTCAAATAAGTAAGTATAAATATGTGCTTATCACCCTCACTATGCATTTTAAATTTATCTAACAAAATCCAAATAAGGATGTGAAAAATTAAACAGCATAAAATATCTCAAGTGTAAATACATTAACTTTAAATGATTTTTTGATATTAATGCTAAAATATTTTATAGGTAGAAATGTCCAATGCTAATGTCCATATCTCTATGCCTTTTGCAGTTGGAGAAATAAAAATAGGTACAATACTGTTTGAAAAAACTGAATATGTAAGTACAGTTGGCCCTTGAACAATGTGGGGATTAGGGCTGCCAATCCCTTGCACAGTCAAAAATTTTCATATAATTTTTGACTCCCCCAAAACTTAAGTACTAATAGCCTACTGTTGAATGGAAGCATTACCAATAACAAAATGTCAATTAACACATTTTTTATTAATACAAAATACAGTATACACTGTATTCTTACCCACAAAAAAGTTAGGGAAAAGGAAATGTTATTAAGAAAATCACGAGAAAGAAAAAATATGTTTATTATTCATCAAGTAAAGTAGGTAATTATAAGGGTCTTCATTTTTGTCTTTACCTTGAGTAGGCTGAGGAGGACGAGAAAGAGGAGGGGTTGGTCTTGCTGACTCAGGGGTGGCAGAGGTGAAAGCAAATCTCAGGCAGTCAACTCTGTGTTGCTCGAGGGTCAATTGTATTCTAATTACTGATGTGCTCACAGACAGCTCTGAGATGATTTTGACTTTGTTATATCACCAGCTCAGTATAATATCTCCACTGTGTTCCAAGATGATTCCTCATTGTGCCTTCGAGTTTATCTTTAGCTACCAAATTCTTCTCCAAGTTTATTTTAGGTGACTACTGTTTCCATTCTGCACCCAACTCACAATCAGGCCCAATTATCCTGCAGAGTGCCTACCGACTCTCACCCTTTTAAGAATATTCCGTTGTGTGTCTCATAACCTTGAGATTTTACTAGAACAATAGCTAATTTATTAAATGGACTATGCAGAAAATGCTGAAGTTTCGAGTGATTCTATAGTGGACACTGCTAGTCGGTTTTCTATCAAAATCCATACTGCTACTGTTTCAGAATACTAGAGTTCAAACAAGGTATGGGGCCGCCCAGCTGGAGACTCCATTTTCCAGACTCCTTTGCAGCTGTCTCTGGAATGTGACCTAGTTATCACCAAGGGAATATGAATGGAAATGATAAGCGCAATTTCTGCTTCATCGGTTTAAAAGCAAATTGCTTGCCCTCAACATCTGTTCTTTTCCCCTGCTGTAAGCCAGAACATGGACATGCTTGCAATTCAACTTTTGATCATGCAGATGAAAACATTTGCTAAGAAATTAAAGATCTTTTAAAACGACCATATTTGGGACCTACTTTTATCTTAAATGGCAGCTTAACCTTTACCTAACTAATACAGATTTTAATAGACCAGTGAGTTTCACCTCCCACGTTTGCATTTTTAACACAGGCAGCATGGAGACCTAGTTACTTAATGACAAGGAGCTCCTCCACTATGAGAATTCTCCACACCATAGCAAGCCAGTCATGTCTGCCACTTTCATCGCTCTAATGACTTGGAAGGCCAACACTGTGTCTTTCTGGCAGTAGCATTTAGCACAGGTTTTAGTACAATGGTAGATGCAGAATAGATGTTTAAAAATATCAGGAATAGAAAAGGTTTGCAAGCTCTGAAATCAGGTCACAGAAGTAGCCACCTAACCTGCTTACACAGAGGGTGAGCCCCGGAAACATTAAGCTTTATGAGCACTAATGTTGCTGTGTAGCAAGATATAATATCAAGCTTGAAAGCAGACCACGTGGATAATGCTTAAACTTGGCTTCGACATTTTGGCCTGCCGGAAAATATGGCAGTTCATTAAAAGATCAGTAGTGAGTAATACCGACTTTGCTAACTTTATTGACATCTGAACTGTGCCTTAATATTGAGTGTCATAATATTGCAGAATGGTGAGATATCTCAAGGTTTAATTTAAAAAAAAAGACTATGGAATTAATTTACCAGATGAAGGATAATAAGAAATTTGAATCTGTAGTATTTATGTTGCTGCTTGAATGCTGGGCAATAGCAAACCTAGCTCTCCCTGTGGCATCATCTCAGACTGTGTTTGTGTAAGTTAGGATGCATCTGGGTTGACACTGACTTCATTGAAGCATTATTTTGTAAAGGGCACTGCTTGAGAGCAGTTCTTGGCCTGCTCTATGCATAAGAATCTTAGCTGTAGTTGTATGTTTGTCTGCCAAGTGTAGCTACCCATGTAGAAGAAGGAACTCAACCTATAGCTTCTTTAACCAAATAAATACCCAAGAAATACAAATAACACCTCAGTGACAATATTTAATGCCTCTTCACTAAGAAATCATAGCCAAGTGTAGACAGAGGAAATGTCTATCAGGAACCGGGGAGGTCTCAGATAAGAAATCCTAGAATAGTTGGGTTTTATCTCCTGTTCTCTAAGTCTTAAAGTGAACCTTTTCTCCACCATGCTCGTTTGGCAGTCATCTCTTTAGATTTGCCTCCCCTTCCTTTTGAAGGTTGAATATAAAGGGATAAAATGTAGGTCTGGGCTTGAGAGAGACATAAACAAGCTGCTCTGCTTGATTTCATTCAAGTTTAGGCTGTCCTATCACAGGCTGGAAAATGTTTCTGTCTCTTTCTATCCAGCTCACCCTATGACACAAATACTTTAGAGTCAGGGCAAAAGTTGTATATTAATAAAGCATTTGAATTTTCCTGGAAACTCTTAAGAATCTGGGTGTGCTGACCATTTGTGGATTACTGGGCAAGAGTACAAATGGAGGCCCACATATCATATATCTAAGTATTTAAAAGTTATAAATCAAGCCAAAAATTTAAAAGAAATATGTCTATTCTTCTACTTCAATAAATAAATCTTTATAATACTTGGAAGGCCAAGTTTGAATTTAGAATTCTTGTATTTATTGGGTTTCTGAAAAAAAAAAAAGGTATCATAATAAGAACCAATTCTTAATCCTCAGTAACGAGTAACTTACCTCCCTTGTCTTCCATCCCTACCTCCATCCCACACAGGAAAAGGCCTGGTTGCATGCCCACCCCAAACTGCAAGTCCAAGTTCTATCTCTGCCACTGTAAACATTAGTCCTTTGGCTATTTCTTGAATCTTGGGATGGGTCCTCTCATAGTACAGTATTTCCTAAAGAGGATGCCCTCTAGGAAATGCCCTACATAAACCTCGGAAGTTGGTTTGGTGCTGTTTGGGAAGCAAATTTTAGTGTTCCAGGTATCCAAAGAATGGTTAAAGAGAGAGAGTCCCAAATTCTGAATAGACACAATTCCCTTGACTTTGCAGACTTTTAACTCTTCAGAGAGAGGACATGGCTGGAGGAGGGCCTGCAGAGGTTTATAATATGGAACACAGACTCATTGCTTTGCTCTGAGGGAGACACTGAATCCAGAGCAGCAGTAGGCAGCCAAGAGAAGATTTAAGAGATTTGAGTTCTTGTCCTATTTTCTATTACCACCACCTGATGTCAACATTTGAAATAGTATTCTTTTGGGAACACCACTTGTTAGCTGTGTTATACAATGATATGGAGGTTTTTCCCATCAGATCAAGTCCCTAGATCTGTGAAAGACCAGAAAGATATGATTTCTGTGCACAGCTATGATAAGCATTGAGAATGGGGATTTTCAATGAATTTTTTATAAAAAGAACTATCACTGCAGCATATGTCATATTGCCCTAGTTACTAAGTTAGTCTGATTAAGATCAACTTTCCAGTTTCAAAAGTGGAGCTATAGAAATGATTATTCCCCTTTAAATAAGTGAGTATTCACATAGAGACACATATGCACAGATGTTGGCAAGACACAGGCAAGCTTTAATGCCACTTCCAATTTCTCCCATTAACTATAAGGACAAAAGACATGGTGCATGACCAAAAAAGAACAAATGTTACATTTTCTTAGCATTTTCTAATCAGGATT
The DNA here is from genome assembly GCF_029281585.2 of Gorilla gorilla gorilla. Taxonomy (NCBI): domain Eukaryota; kingdom Metazoa; phylum Chordata; class Mammalia; order Primates; family Hominidae; genus Gorilla; species Gorilla gorilla. The sequence goes on from NC_086017.1 coordinate 178,525,020, forward strand.
GAAGGGGAGCAGACTGCATTTCCAAGAAAATAGGCCCATCTTTTGGCTGTTCCAGGAAAGTCCTGTTGTTGCATGTGAGAACTGGTGGTGTATGTCTCATGAACTCAGGCTGTCAGGGAGGGATAGCATTTAGGCCTTCCATTGAATGGATGCAGTTGGATATGGTTGTAACATACCAGTAGTGATCAGGTCTTCAAGGAACACTCCAGACACAGTACTTCAAAATTAATCTCAATGCTAAGCCAACTGCGAGATTCCATTACAGACCTATGCATATCCACAGTTATTTTCTCAGGTCATATCAGCTCCCATTTATATATAGGTTAATTTAGGTGAGTCTATTGCCCAAAGAAATACAGTTCATTACAATGTAGCAATTGCTTCGGAGCCCAAGCTTCATAAAGAGAATTGTCCCAGGGGACTTCTATCAAGACAGTTACCTAGAGTTATATGTAAAGAGAGTGTTTACACCAATCACTAAAGCTGTGGTGATTACATACTAAAATTAGGTTGGCTGAGACGTTGAGTACGGTAACTAAATTATCTAGAGATAAGTAGAAATTTGTTGGGTACACTTACATATCTTTTATTTCTACTGAGATGCAATGTTTGTCTAGCTCACAAGTCACTTCTTTGAGAGCTAACACAGTCCTTCATGAGCTTCAGTTCCCAAACACTTCTAGGCAATAACTACCTTGATCAAGGTTGGACATATACCCTAAATTGGGCCAGTCCGACTATTCTAACCATTTGGAGTCAGAATTTCATGATGCTAGCCAACTTCTGCTGGTGGCTTGCCTTGTAAACATGAGGACTCACATGGGTCATATTCAGCCATACGCATGGATTAGCAAAATAGGCAATCTACAGAAGCAAATGAATTTATCAGCATCCCAGAGAGAAACCAAGATGTTTTTTAAAATATAGTTTTCCAAAAAGAAGGACAATAACTTAATAACCTTCTGAGGACTTGATGTTGGTCACCTCCAGGTTCTGATCCCTCCTGAAGCTTGGTTGTACTTTCTCCCTTGGTAATCAAACACCCCTGTACCCTCAAATAAATTTTTCTTTCTTGTTTAGATGTGAGCGAGTTTCTGTAACCAAAAAGCCTTCACTAAACATTACTTGAACTTCTTATTTACTCTGTAAAGATTTTCGTAAACACTGGGAAAATGAAATATGTCTTGCTCTTCTCTTAATTTATGTTCTCTAAAAACAATTTCTATGATTGTATATTCCCTAAAGAAATTTTTTTTTCAAATTTGCATTGATTCTCTTTGGACCTTCCTATGGCTATATTCTGCTTTCACCCATCTGTCTGTAGTCATATGAAGAATTTTATAGTTATTCTGCCTTCTTTTATGGTGTGAGAAAAAAAGGTTTTGATGCTGTAGTATCTGATATAGTTATCCGCATTGCACAGATATCTTCTGTGATGTGCCTGTTTCAGTGTCATACACTCCCAGTTTCGCAGAAGCATGCTTCCACTTTTCCCCCCAGTTACTCATTAAGATTATCCTTTTAATGTTTAACTATTTAATGTCAATGTGGCAGATATATATGTATATGTATGTGTGTGTGTGTGTGTGTACATATATATATATATATATATATATATAATCAGGGTTTCACCAACTTTTTGGTATCAGGATACTTTTCCACACTTAAAAATTACTGGGCATGCCAATGAGTTAAATATTTGTCATATTAGATAATAAAACTGAGCAATTAATATTTATATTAATCCATTTCAAAATAACAGTAACAAATTCAATGTATGTTAACATAAGTAATATATTTTTAAACTATGTTTTTCAAATAAAAAATCATGAAGAGTAGCATTTCTTAATATTTTTCATATCTCTTTAATGTCATGTGTAGTAGAAAATAGCTATGGAGTCCTATCTGTCTCTGCATTCAGTCTGCTGTAATTTTACACATCTTGTAGCCCATGGAAACTGCACTGCACACTCATGAAAGACTGAAGGTGAAATAGGCCAAAAATTTTTAATAATATTATGTAAATAGTTTGACCTCAGAGAGTCTCAGGCACCCCCTACAAATCTTCAAGCTATACTTCAACAAGTGCTGTACATTATACAATCACAACTTTAACCTAACAATTGAAAAGTAAAAAAGTATTTTTACCAAAAGAAAATATTTTTTGTTGTGACATTTAACTGAACTGACCAAATTTAGATATTTTGGGCATCCTATGCCAAAAAAAAATTTGAAGAGGAAATCACATTCCTATTTTTAAGATTGCTAGTGTATAAAACACTGTGGTGAAATTTAAATTGAATCTGAAAGTACCTATGAACCATGCAGTAGACTGGTTTAATTTTTCATCATACTATATATCACTATATGTCTACCATATATCTACTTATAGTGTAGACATACTTAATAAATTAACAACTGACTTTACTTAAATGCCTTATGTTACTAACATTACATTTTCCTTTGAATGCCCACATATACAATTGGACTATTCTAGCATTTTTCAATTTTAATATTTTTTATCCTAACTTACTGGTCTAATAAAATCTAGTCAAAATCAAATTACAGAATCCTGCATATCTATAAAAGAAAAAGAAGGTATGCCATAATTTGGTATGTTTGAGATAGCTCAAATACTCCAACTTACAAATTATCTTTCTTCAATAATCTCTAGATGGTTTGATCAAGTAAAAATTTCTTTTTATAATCTCTTGAAAATGCACCAGAGTAACACTCATTTAATCATATTCTATCTGTTCTTAGATTATTAGTTCCATGTCAAATTCAGTATTTCCCATGATATTTAAAGTTATCTCCTTGTTCTTTTCTCTACGATGGTCATTCACAAAGTTCTAAGGTAATGTTAAAGGTAGGAAAAGCAACTCAAGAAAGAGTTTGCCTGAATTGCACAAGGTGCTGGGAGAGAATATGTAGCTACTTTTTCCTGGTTGGAGTCTAGATTTTTGCTGTTTTCCATCAAGGAATGATGCTAATGTGAAGACATAATGAAAAAAAATGTGTATGTAAAACTAAGTAAGTGACTATTTTTACTGACTTTAATAATCAGTAGGAAAAGAAATTGATCAGTAGTTCCCAGAAGTTCTCTCAAGACTTTACCCTTTTACCTACAAATCATTTCCTTTCATTTCATGTTATCATTTTTTGTATATAGGTGAATTTTTTATCTTTGGCTTTGAAAAGATCAAGTTGATCCGGAAGTAATTTCTCTAGCTACTAAAGTAAAACTCAACTGTCTTTAAAGGCAGTCAATAAAATTCAGAATCACAGCATAATAATAATAGTAATAATGTCCAGCATCCAGACAAAATTCCTACATCTACAAAGAAGTAAAACATGTGATCCACAAATAAAAGAGAAATCAGTAAATAGGAAGACACACCTCAAAATGACATTGATAGTAGATTTAGCTGACAAGAACTTAAAATAGATATTGTAACTATATTCAAAAATTTAAAGGATAACCTTAAAAATTTTGAAGAAAAGGGAAATATATTTTTAAAATAAAACTTATAGAACTCAAAAATACAATATCTAAAGTGAAAATTTTACTGGATGAAATTAAACAGAAATTAGAACCAACTAACTTAAGATAAATGAACTTAAAGGCACTATGAAAGAAACTATACAAACTCATGTACAGAGAAAAACACAAACTACAGTGTTCTGTGGAGGAATGCAATATAATTTATCACACAAGTAATTGAAGACCAGAGAGATGAAGAGAGAAGAAAAATATTTGGAAAAATAAAAGTCAAAATACTCCAAATTTTATTTTAACTATTTACCCAAATTTTATTTTAACTATTTACTATTTATAAATCCAATAAAGACAACAAACCCCAAGCAGAGTAAACACAACGAAAATAACACTGCAGCACATTGTAACCAAATTGATGAAAAACAGGTAGAAACTGAGCCACATTACCCAAAGGGGAATGAGGAATACCACCACGCAGAACATAGTGCAACAATGTCTCTAAAGTGCTAAATTATCAACCAAGAATTCCATATCCACAAAATAAAATTTCAAAAATTTAGGCAAAAGAAAGATATTTTAAGACACAGAAGCTGAAAGAATCTGTCATCAGGAAACCTTCACTATAAGAAAAAATTTTTTTAAGTTTAGGTGGAAGAAATGTTATACCAAAATGTAAATACACATCTAAATAAAGAAAAGAGCCTTGGAAATGGTAAATACATGGGTAAATATAAAAGATTTTCTTATTATTTAATTCTTGACAAAGTTATTTGACAGCTTAAGGCAAACATTTAACTGTATATTATAGGATTTATGTGATACGTGGAAGTAAATTGTGTTAGCACTATCCACAAATAATGGTGAAAGTGAATGGAAGTATACTGTTGTTGTTACATTATACATCAAGAAAGAATATTGGTAAGTGACAGATGAATGCTGTAAAGTAGAGTAACCACAGAAAAAATAAATTAAAGAGGTATAGCTAATTAATCTAGACAATAATGTCTGCACAGGCAGGCATGCCCCTAACCAATATGCCATACCTGGTATTCTTTGCTCTTGCTATGTACTGGTCTGGATTCTTCTGGTCGCAGGTAACGGAAAAAAAAAAAAAGGAAACTTAAATGGAAAGAGAAATGACTGTCTCTTAACTAAAAAAAAGATACTGGGTCCTTCACACAGCCAATATTTTTTTCCCCAACAATCTCATATCTGTACTTGGCTCTATTCTACAGAGGTGCCTTTAGCAGATAGAAATGGCCATTATGGAATCTCAGTCTCACATCCTCTCTATTTAGAAATCTCAGAAGAATGATATTATTTCTTCTTCAAGATCCGTATAGCAATCCAAAGGAAGGAATTTGGTCCCGCCTGGAATTATTATTTCCCCTGAACCAATCTCTGTGTTTAGGAAACTATGACTGGCTGGGCCTTTTTTTAACTTCTGTTTTAGGTTTAGGGGTACATGTAAAGGTTTATTACATAGGTAAACACACGTCATGGGAGTTTGTTGTACATACTATTTCATCACTCAGGTAGTAAGCCCAGAGCCCAATAGTTATCTTTTCTGCTCCTCTGCCTCCTCCATCCTCCCACCCTCCCTCCTCAAGTAGACTTATTTTTAAAAGTCAAAAACTAACAGATAGATGCTGGCAAGGGTGTGAAGAAAAGGGAACCAGTGTCTGTTGTTTCCTTCTTTGTCTCCACAAGTTCTTATCACTTAGCTCCTACTTATAAGTGACAACATGCGGCATTTGGTTTTCTGTTCCTGCATTAGTTTGCTAAGGAAAATAGCCTCCAGCTCCATCCATGTTCCCAGGAAAGACATGATCTCATTCTTTTTTATGGCTGCATAGTATTCTGTGGTATATATGTACCACATTTTCTTTATCCAATCTGTCATTTTTGGGCATTTAGGTTGATTCCATGTCTTTGCTATTGTGAATACTGCTGCAATGAACATTCACGTGCATGTGTCTTTATGGTAGAATGATTTATATTCCTCTGAGTATATAACCAGTAATGGGATTGATGGGTTGAATGGTAGTTCTGTTTTTAGCTCTTTAAGGAATTGCCATACTGCTCTCCACAATGTTTGAACTAATTTACACTCCTATCAACAGTATGTAAGTGTTCCCTTTTCTTCACAACCTCACCAGCATCTATTATTTTTTGACTTTTAAAGAATAGCCATTCTGACTGGTGTGAGATGGTATCTCATTGTGGTTTTGATTTTCATTTTTCTAATGATCAGTGATCATGAACTTATTTTCATATGTTTGCTGGCCACATGTATGTCTTATTTTGAGAAGTGTCTGTTTAGGTTCTTGGCCCACTTTTTAATGGATTTTTTTTTCCTTGTAAATTTGTTTAAGTTCCTTATAAATGCTGGATATGTCACCTTTGTCAGATGAATACTTTGCAAATATTTTCTCCCATTCTGTAGGTTGTCTGTTTACTCTTTTGATAGCTTCTTTTGCTGTGCAGAAGCTCTTAAGTTTGGTTAGATTACACTTACCAATTTTTGCTTTTGTTGTGATTGCTTTTGGTGTCTTTGTCATGAAATCTTTGCTCATTCCTATGTCCAGGACAGTATTATGTTTTGTCAGCTTTGTCAGTCAGATGGTTGTAGATGTGTAGTCTTATTTCTGGGCTCTTTATTCTGCATTTTAATAAGTACCTTCTAGCCTTATAACACTCACCAAATTTGAAGAGCATTGTCTTAAAGTAGTAAAACTCTTTAAGAAATATTGCTTTTCCCATTATTACAATTAAACTGTAAGAAAAAAGGTAGGAGAGATTGAGAATAAAAAGTCTTGATAAATTGTGCTATGCTAAAGATAGAAGATGGTTTTGTTGAAGAAAATTCAAATACATTAAATTGTGATTCTCTAAATATTCCCTAAATATTGACAAATAGGTAGAACATTAACTTTAAACCAAGGAAATATAGACCATGACTAGAATTTTGATGATATCATGGCATATTATACTCCAAGGTTGAAATACAAAAATCATTTTTATGGTTATATCTTGAAAAGAATGTTAGAAAATTCCTTCTATTCTTTACTTTGGTAAAGTATGGATTTGAATATTGTATCAGAGATTATTTGGCATGTTGCCTATCAAATCCCCATTCCTGCATTCTCTCAAGTTAATTAAGCCCCGATTATTTTCAGCTTTGTACATTGCCTAGCCCCCACCCCACCCCACACCCCTCCAAGTTTAGGAGTAATGATGTGACTAGGAACTGCCAATGTGTTGTAAGGGCAGGTTTTGTATGGGATGTTTTGAAATCTCCTAAAGGAAGGATATGAACCTTTCTCTTCTGCTTCCACCTTGCTTCTTAGAATATTGATTTGAAGACTGGGGCTCCAAAGACCACCTCAGACCATGAGCATAAAAACAACACCATAGGGATAGTGTTACTAAAGGGGATTGAGTCTCTGATAACTGCCAAACCACTGTACTGAGACTTCTTTTACCTGACAAAGTAAACTTTCGTCCTTTTTAAGTCATTTTGGGGATCACTTTTGAGTCACTGTTACAGTTGAAAGATGTCCTAACTTATACAATGATCTATAACTTTTGGGCCCTTATACAGACTAATAAGGCCAACATGTACCTGAATTGGTAAACAAAGTTTTTTATTTACTTTTTTTTAAATTTTACTTTAAGTTCTGGGATACATGTGCTGAACATGCAGGTTACATAGATATACATGTGCCATGGTGGTTTGCTGCACCTATCAACCCATCATCTAGGTTTTAAGCTCCACATGCATTAGGTATTTGTCCTAATACTCTCCCTCCGTCTGCTCCCCAACCCCAACAGGCCCTGGTGTGTGATATTTCCCTCCCTGTGTCCATGTGTTCTCATTTTTCAGCTCCCACTTATGAGTGAGAACGTGCAGTGTTTGGTTTTCTGTTCCTGTGTTAGTTTGCTAAGGATGATGGTTTCCAGCTTCATCCATGTCCCTGCAGAGGATACGAACTCATTCTTTTTTATGGCTGCATAGTATTCCATGGTGTATATATGCCACATTTTCTTTATTTACTTTGTTAAAGAAAAATAAAAATGGAAGCCACAGTTTAGACATAGCCCAGGGTCAACTTCCTATAACCACGTAGCCAAAATTTAAGTCAGTCTGATTCCCCAAAATGGTATCTTAAATTATAAACACAAAACATAAGCTTTGCATCCTTATCAGCATGATTCAGTGAAACTAAACAGCCCTGTTTGCCTTGAAAAGAATGTTAATGTATAAGTCTATCACAAAAAAACAGTCAAAAACAGTTTTTCCTTTATGCTGTAAAAACTGTGCTGTAATTGCCGTAAGGCAAGCCTCTTATCAAGTCATTTGAAATCTCCCAGATCACGATGTATACTTTCTGTTTGACAATAAACTAAGTTTTTCCTAACTTGATCTGATTTTGTATTTGGCAACTTCAATTTGATAACCCGCTGCTGAACAGTATTTCCAGGATGCATCAGAGTCCTAGATCTTATGGGAAATGTAAAGATGATAAGATCTCATTATGATGCAGTTAAAAAGAAGATATTATTCATTCTTGTCTCATTGTGATATGAGCAGTTCAAAAAATAACTATTATGAAATAGAGGGAAGTGTTAGAAGAAGTAAAGTTGACAACACCTTGGATGACTTATTTGGAAAGGAAATATTTAAGTTAGGTCTTGAACCCAAATTAGAGTTTTTTCAGACAAATTTTGCAGAACGGGAAAGAAAAGCATCCCAAGGCAGAGGAAGCAGCTTAAACAGTCATCCAACGTGGGAGATTGGGGGTGTGTTGTATACCAAGCACAGATGAGTGAAGACGAGGTCTAGAAATGCGGGATAAAATTATAGAAGGCTTTGAATATTGGCTAAAGAGTCTTGCTTTTATTCTTCATACAATAAGTAATCATCATCTTTATCATTTATTTACATGCTTTCATATGGATTTTTTTTTGAGACATGATGTCACTCTATTGCTCAGACTAGAGTGCAGTGGTACAAACACGGCTCATTGCAGCCTCAACTTAGCAGGATCAAGCAATCCTCTCACCTCAGATTCCCAAACAGCTGGGACTATACATGTGAAACACCACACCTGCATAATTTTGGGGGTTTTTCTGGTAGAGACGAGGTCTCACTATGTTGTACAGGCTGGTTTCAAATTCCCAGACTCAAGCAATCCTCTCGCCTAGGCCTCCCAAAATGCTGGGATTACAGGCGTGTGCAACCATGCCTGGCCTCATATAGATTTTTAATGCAATCTTTTCTAATTAAATTTGTTTTCATTAAATTTTGTACTCTGGTGGCTTTTTTTCTATCACTGATTATTAGATCATTTTGAGTATAGCAAAAATATATATATATGATAAGATGAGAGACTCAATATACCTCATTTCAGTTGTTCTCAAAGTGTGGTTCCCAAACCAGTAGCACAAGTATCTCCTAGAAACTTTTTAGAAATGCAGATTCTTAGGACACATCCCAGACATACCAAATGAGAAATGTGGGGATTGGGGAATAGCAATCTGTGGGGGTTTTTTTTTTTTTTTGATGGAGTCTTGTTCTGTGGCCCAGGCTGGAGTGCAGTGGTGCCATCTCCAGTCTCTGCAACCTCCGCCTCCCGGATTCAAGCAATTCTCCCTGCCTCAGCCTCCCGAGTAGCTGGGATTACAGGTGCCCACCACCACGCCTGGCTAAATTTTGTATTTTTTAGTAGAGACGGGGTTTTGCCATGTTGCAAGCCCTCCAAGTGACTCTGATACACAGCAAAGGGTGAGAATTACTGGCTTAGTGATTGGAGATGAGATCTTGAGACACAGAACCAGAGTTCAACGACCAATTCTACCATTTGTCCTGAAGCAAAGTTCCTTAGCTTTGTGGAAAATCAATCTCCTCATTTTATAAAGGATGACAGAGAGGTGAGGTTTATGTAAGACACTGTATATATTACTCAGAAATGGTAAGTCTCTCTAAATATTAGCTATTGTTAATTGCTAAAAAGGTAGCTTATTACAGAAAATTTGCTCTGTATGTTTTCATGGATACAAACCAATGCACATCAAATGATTCAAATCTAATATGTGAATACAATCTAACAGAAAATCTGTTTTGGTCTCCACAGATGCCAGTTGAGAACTTGCTCAGATCAGCTTTTCTTCTGTAGTTTTCTGTGGAGCACTAAGCACATGATTTTAAATATCATTGGCAAAGCAATGTCTTCATTCCTTGCAAAATTTTTTATATTAGTCAAAAATTTGTTCAAGATAAATATTTTTAAAAGATGCCACTTCATTTCCACCACACACACACACACACACACACACACACACACACACACAGACAGAGAGAGAGAGAGAGAGAGACAGACAGAGAGAGAGACAGAAATGAGAAGGTAAATGTTGCCTTTTTCTTATGGAAAGAATTTCAACCAAGAGACCTGTATGGGGGTAGACAGCAAAGCATCCCATTAGTGGGGCTTTCTATGTTCTGTTCTTTCTTCTCTTTGATGCAGATACATTATTATTATGGATCTGAGTGATTTTCATAGGCAAATACACTGAAATATCATTCCTGATCTTCTTTCACAGAATTAGGCAAATTTAATAAGTATTCCAGAACTTTGTTTTACCATGTCCAGAACTAGGATAACATACACTACATGCTAATATATTTAAAACATGTATAAAGAATATAATTGTATTACTTATATGAATACTAGCTATCTAGTTCCTATAGTCTAACACCATATGGTGTATTTGTTGCTGGAATCCTTGGTCAGTGGTGCTGACACAGGGGATAGGATGGATGTCATCCATGCAAACATTCAGGGACCATGGCTAGTGCAGCCTCTGCCATCTTCCATACAGGGCTTCCATGATCACCCTTAAAATGCTGAAATCCAGCTAATGGAATGGACAAAAGAAAAAGAAAAGTAGGCAAATTCTCTTCCTAACTACTATAACCAGAAGTAACAAATATCATTTCTGTTTATACTTCATTGGTGAGAACTGGTCAAGCAGTCCACCAGGTTCAAGGGAGATGGGAAATGCAGTCTCTGGCTGGATACTGGGTCAGTATTCACATGGTGTGTTTCCAAATTATCACAGGCAAAAATTTTACCAAATAGCTCCACAACTAAATAAGATTTCCTGCCTTCTAGCCTGCTATTTCTTTGTTTTTGTTCTTGTCATGGCTCTCCAACTTCAAATTATGCCACATATTTTGCATTTGTGTATAGAAGCCCCTATTTAAAATACCAAATTACCATCCACTACTGTCACCAAAACAGCCCCCAAAATACCAATGAAAATATAACTTTCTCAGATTAAAGTCCAATGCAGGTATGACTGATTCGTTTCAGCCAAAGCTGCATAGGGGCTTTGTGACACACAAAACTAGTAAAATTCTGTCATCTTCTAACTATGGCTTACAGGGTCACCTTGAGCACTGGCATCAAGCTGGTACCAGAGAAGGGAACAATTAGGGAGGCACACTTGTTTGTTAATCATTTGGGCTCACAAATGATACATTCATCTCTGCTACATTCCATTGATGAGAACCAATTATAAGATTCCACTTGCGTAAAGGCAAGTGTAGATGAATATAATTTCCTGGTGAGCCCACCACTGCCTTTCAACAGCTCTACATTGCAAAACGGCAGTCAAAAAGCTTTACTAGATATAGGTCTCTGACACAAAAGTAAAATTGTATATACATATATATGTGTGTGTGTGTGCATATACACATATATGTCAGGCCTCTGAGCCCAAGCTAAGCCATCGTATCCCCAGTGACCTGCAAGTATATATGTCCATATGGCCTGAAGCAAGTGAAGATCACAAAAGGAGTGAAAATGGCCAGTTCCTGCCTTAACTGATAACATTCCACCACAAAAGAAGTGAAAATGGCTGGTTCCCTACCTTAACTGATGACATTACCTTGTGAAATTCCTTCTCCTGGCTCATCCTGGCTCAAAAGCTCCCCCACTGAGCACCTTGTGATCCCCACCCCTGCCAGCCAGAGAATAACCCCCTTTGACTGTAATTTTCCACTACCTACACAAATCTTACAAAATGGCCCCACCCGTATCTCCCTTTGCTGACTCTGTTTTCGGACTTAGCCTGCCTGCCCCCAGGAGATTAAAAAGCTTTATTGCTCACACAAAGCCTGTTTGGTGGTCTCTTCACATGGATGTGAGTGAAATTTGGTGCCGTGACTTGGCTCGGGGACCTCCCTTAGGAGATCAATCCCCTGTCCTCCTGCTCTTTGTTCCGTGAGAAAGATCCACCTATGACCTCAGGTCCTCAGACCAACCAGCTCAGGGAACATCTCACCAATTTTAAATTGGGTAAGTGGCCTCTTTTTACTCTCTTCTCCAACCTCTCTCATTATCCCTCAACCTCTTTCTCCTTTCAATCTTGGTGCCATCCTTCAATCTCTCCCTTCTTTTAATTTTAGTTCCTTTCCTTTTGCGGTAGCATCAGAGGAGACACGTTTTATCCGTGAACCCAAAACTCTGGCACTGGTCACGGACTCGGGAAGACAGTCTTCCCTTGATGTTTAATCACTGTGGGGACACCTGCTTGATTATTCACCCACATTTCAGAGGTGTCTGATCACCACAGGGATGCCTGCCTTGGTCCTTTACCCTTAGTGGCAAGCACCACTTTTCTGGGGGGCAATCACCCCCTGCCCCTTCTCTCCGTGTCTCTACCCTCTCTTTTCTCCTCACTTTCCTGGGGGGCAAGAATCCCCCACCCCTTCTCTCCATGTCTCTACCCTCTCTTTTCTCAGGGCTTGCCTCCTTCACTATGGGCAAACTTCCACCCTCTATTCCTCCCTCTTCTCCCTTAGCCTGTGTTCTCAAAAACTTAAAACCTCTTCAACTCACACCTGACCTAAAACCTAAATGCCTTATTTTCTTCTGCAATACTGCTTGGCCCCAATACAAACTTGACAATTGCTCTAAATGGCCAGAAAATGGCACTTTCAATTTCTCCATCCTAGAAGACCTAGCTAATTTTTGTTGAAAAATGGGCAAATGGTCTGAGGTGCCTTACATCTAGGCATTTTTCACACTTTGTTCCCTCCCTAGTCCCTGTTCCCAATGTGATTCCTCCCAAATCCTCCTTCTTTCCCTCCCACCTGTCGCCTCAGTCCCAACCCCAAGTGTAGCTGAGTCTTTCCAATCTTCGTTTTCTACAGACCCATCTGCCCTCTCCCCTCCTCCCCAGGCTGCTCATCGCCAGGCCGAGCCAAGTCCCAATTCTTCCTCAGTCTCCTCTCCTCCACCCTATACTCCTTCTATCACCTCCCCTCCTCACACCCAGTCCAGCTTACAGTTTGGTTCTGTGACTAGCTGTTCCCCACCTGCCCAACAATTTCATTCTAGAGAGGTGGCTGGAACTGAAGGCATAGTCAGGATACATGTGCCTTTTTCTCTATCAGACCTCTCTCAGATCAGTTGGAGTTTAGGCTCTTTCTCATCAGGCCCCACTAAATATATACAGGAATTCCAACATCTAACTCTGTCCTACAATTTAACCTGGAGTGACTTAAATGTCATCCTAACTTCTACCCTCTCCCCAGATGAATGGGAAAGAGTTTTTCCTCTGGCCCAATCTCACACTGACAACTGCCAGCTCCATGAGCCAGACCTCCAGGAAGGCATTAGAGCAGTTCCCCAAGAGGATCCCCAATGGAACTATTAGGCAGATTCCCCAGGTATAGCTAGGCGAGATTACATGATTTCCTGCCTAGTTGAAGGGCTTTAAAAGGCAGCTTACAAAGCTGTTAATTATGACAAGCTTAAAGAAACTACCCAAGGTAAAGACGAACACCCAGCCCAGTTCATGGCTCATTTGGCAGCAACCCTGAGATGCTTTACAGCCCTAGACCCTGAAGTGTCAGAAGGCTGTCTCATTCTAAATATGAATTTTATCACCCAGTCATCTCCTGACATTAGAAAAAAGCTTCAAAAATTAGCATCCAGCCCTCAAACCCCACAACAGGAATTAATCAACCTCACCTTCAAGGTGTACAATAATAGAGAGGAGGCAGCCAGGCAGCAATGCATTTCTGACTTACAATTATTTGCCTCTGCTGTGAGAAAAAACCCAGCCACACCTCCAGCACACAAGAACTTCAAAATGCCTAAGCTGCACATGCCTAAGCTGCAGCAGCCAAGCATTCCTACAGGACTTCCTCCATCAGGATCTTGCTTCAAGTGTCAGAAATCTGGCCACTGTGCCAAGGAATGCCTGCAGCCCAGGATTCCTCCCAAGCTGTGTCCCATCTGTGCAGGGACCCACTCGAAATCAGACTGCCTAGCTCACCCAGCAGCCACTCCTAGAGCCCCTAAAACTCTAGCCCAAGGCTTTCTGACTGACTCCTTCCCAGATCTGCTTGGCTTAGTGGCTGAAGACTGACACTGTCCCATCATCTTGGAAGCCCCCTGGACCATCATGGATGCCAAGCTTTGGGTAACTCTCACAGTGGAGGGTAAGTCCATCCCCTGTTTAATTGCTATGGGGGCTACCCACTCCACATTACCTTCTTCGCAAGGGCCTGTTTCCCTTGCCCCCATAACTGTTGTGGGTATCGACGGCCAAGCTTCAAAATCCCTTAAAACTCCCCCACTCTAGTGCCAACTTGGACAACATTCTTTTATGCACTCTTTTTTAGTTATCCCCACCTGCCCAGTTCCCTTATTAGGCTAAGATATTTTAACCAAATTATCTGCTTCACTAACTATTCCTGGACTACAGCCACATCTCATCGTCACCCTTCTTCCCAACCCAAAGTCTCCTTTGCGTCTTCCTCTCATATCCCCCCACCTTAACCCACAAGTATGGGACAGCTCTACTCCCTCCCTGGCAACCAATCACATGCCCATTACTATCCCATTAAAACCTAATCACTGTTACCCCACTCAACACCAATATCCCATCCACAGCACACTTTAAAAGGATTAAAGCCTGTAATCACTCGCCTGCTACAGCATGGGCTTCTAAAACCTATAAACTCTCCTTACAACTCCATTTTACCTGTCCAAAAACCAGACAAGTCTTATAGGTTAGTTCAGGATCTGCGCCTTATCAACCAAATTGTTTTGCCTATCCATCCTGTAGTGCCCAACCTGTACACTCTTTTGTCCTCAATACCTTCCTCCACAACTCACTATTCCATTCTTGATCTTAAAGATGCTTTTTTCACTATTCCCCTGCACCCCTCATCCCAGCCGCTCTTTGCTTTTACCTGGGCTGATCCTGACACCCACCAGTCCCAGCAGCTTACCTGGGCTGTGCTGCCGCAAGGCTTCAGGGACAGCTCTCATTACCTCAGCCAAGCTCTTTCTCATGATTTACTTTCTTTCCACCCCTCTGCTTCTCACCTTATTCAATATATTGATGACCTTCTACTTTGTAGCCCCTCCTTTCAATCTTCCCAACAAGATGCCCTCCTGCTCCTTCAATATTTATTCTCCAAAGCATATCGGGTATCCCCCTCTGAAGCTCAAATTTCTTCTCCATCCATTACCTGCCTTGGCATAATTCTTCATAAAAACACACTGCTCTCCCTGCCAATCATGTCCTACTGATCTCTCAAACCCCAGCACCTTCTACAAAACAACAACTCCTTTCCTTCCTAGGCATGGTTGGATACTTTCACCTTTGGATACCTGGTTTTGCCATCCTAACAAAACCATTATATAAACTCACAAAAGGAAACCTAGCTGACCCCATAGTTCCTAAATCCTTTCCCCACTCCTCTTTCCATTCCTTGAAGACAGCTTTAGAGACTGCTGCCACACTAGCTCTCCCTGACTCATCCCAACCCTTTTCACTACACACAGCCAAAGTGCAGGGCTGTGGAGTTGGAATTCTTACACAAGGACCAGGACCATGCCCTATAGTCTTTTTGTCCAAACAACTTGACCTTACTGTTTTAGACTGGCCATCATGTCTCCGTGCAGCAGCTGCTGCCACCCTCATACTTTTAGAGGCCCTCAGAATCACAAACTGTGCTCAACTCACTCTCCACAGCTGTCATAACTTCCAAAATCTATTTTCTTCCTCACACCTGATGCATATACTTTCTGCTCTGTGGCTCCTTCAGCTATATTCGCTCCTTGTTGAATCTCCCACAATTACTATTGTTCCTGGCCTGGACTTCAATCCGGCCTTCCACATTATTCTGGATACCACACCTGACCCCCATGACTGTATCTCTCTGATCCACCTGACATTCACCCCATTTCCCCATATTTCCTTCTTTCCTGTTCCTCACCCTGATCACATTTGGTTTACTGATGGCAGCTCCACAAGGCCTAAGTGCCACTCACCAGCAAAGGCAGGCTACGCTATAGTATCTTCCACATCTATCATTGAGGCTACCGCTCTGTCCCCCTCCACTACCTCTCAGCAAGCCAAACTCATTGCCTTAACTCAGCCCCTTACTCTTGCAAAGGGACTACACATCAATATTTATACTGACTCTAAACACGCCTTCCATATCCTGCACCACCATGCTGTTATATGGGCAGAAAGAGGTTTCCTCACTACACAATGGTCCTCCATCATTAATGCCTCTTTAATAAAAACTCATCTCAAAGCCGTTTTACTCCCAAAGGAAGCTGGAGTCATTCACTGCAAGGGCCATCAAAAGGCATCAGATCCCATTGCTCTAGGCAATGCTTATGCTGATAAAGTAGCTAGCTAAAGAAGCAGCTAGCATTTCAACTTCTATCCCTTATGGCCAGTTTTTCTCCTTCTCATCAATCACTCCCACCTACTCCCCCACTGAAACTTCCACCTATCATTCTCTTCCCACAAAAGGCAAATGGTTCTTGGATCAAGGAAAATATCTCCTTCCAGCCTCACAGGCCTATTCTATTCTTTCATCATTTCATAACCTTTTCCATGTAGGTTACAAGCTGCTAGCCTGTCTCTTAGAACCTCTCACTTCCTTTCCATCATGGAAATCTATACTCAAGGAAATCACTTCTCAGTGTTCCATCTGCTATTCTACTACCCCTCAGGGATTGTTCAGGCCCCCTCCCTTCCCTAAACATCAAGCTCAGAGATTTGCCCCTGCCCAGGACTGGCAAATTGACTTTACTCACATGCCCCAAGTCAGGAAACTAAAATACCTCTTGGTCTGGGTAGACACCTTCACTGGATGGGTAGTGGCCTTTCCCACAGGATCACCATGGTCATTTCTTCCCTTCTGTCGGACATAATTCCTTGGTTTGGCCTTCCCACCTCTATACAGTCTGATAATGGACTGGCCTTTACTAGTCAAATCACCCAAGCAGTTTCTCAGACTCTTGGTATTCAGTGGAATCTTCATATCCCTTACTGTCCTCAATCTTCAGGAAAGGTAGAGTGGACTAATGGTCTTTTAAAGACACACCTCACCATGCTCAGCCTCCAACTTAAAAAGGGCTGGACAGTACTTTTACCTCTTGCCCTTCTCAGAATTAGAGCTTGTCCTCGAGGTACTACAGGGTGCAGTCCATTTGAACTTTTATATGGATGCACTTTCTTGCTCGGTCCAAACCACGTCCCAGACACCAGCCCTCTAGGAGACTATCTTCCAGTCCTCCAGCAGGCTAGACAGGAAATTCACCAGGCTGCTAATCTTCTCTTGCCTACTCCAGATTCTCAGCCATATGAAGACACTCTAGCTGGATGATCAGTTCTTGTTAAGAATCTGACCCCTCAAACTCTACAACCTTGATGGAACGGACCCTACTTAGTCATCTATAGTACCCCAACTGCCTTCCACCTGCAGGATCCTCCCCACTGGGTTCGCCATTCCAGAATAAAGCTGTGTCCATTGGACAGCCAGCCTAATTTCTCTTCTTCCTCCTGGAAGTCACAAGTACTCTCTCCTACTTCCCTTAAACTCACTTGCATTTCTGAAGAAGAGTAATAACACTTATGAGCCTAATACGTCCCTTCATTCTATTAGGTCTGTTTGTCCTTACCCTACTTTTTGCAACAGGGCTTTATCCAGTCACCCCCACTACTTGGACTGAGCCCCAAAATCTAGTCATCCCTACTATCTTCTGTCTAGTCATACTCCTATTCACCATTCTCAACTATTCATAAATGCCTACTCTTGTTTACACTGCCAGTTTATGCTGTTTCTCCAAGCCATCACAGCTGATATCTCCTGGTGCTATCCCCAACAGCCACTCTTAACTCCCTCTTAGAGTAGATAGATGATCTTTGCTGGCAGGGCACCCTCCAATACTTTCACCTTAATAAAGTTCTATTCTTTACTTTTATACTCACTCTTATTCTCATTCTCATGCCACCCTCTACCTCTCCCCAGCTATCTCTACCACACTATCAACCTTACTCACTCTCTCCTAGCCATTTCTAATCCCTCCTTAGTGAACAATTGCTGGCTTTGCCTTTCCCTTTCTTCCAGCATCTACACAGCTGTCCCTGCCTTACATACAGACTGGGCAATATCTCCTGTCTCCTTATACCTCTGAACTTCCTTTAACAGCCCTCACTTTTACCTTCCTGAAGAACTCATTTACTTTCTAGACAGGTCCAGCAAGACATTCCCAGACATTTCACATCAGCAAGCTGCAGCCCTCCTCTGCACTTACTTAAAAAACCTTTCTCCTTATATCAACTCTACTCCCGCCATATTTGGACCTCTTACAACACAAACTACTATTCCTGTGGCCACTCCTTTATGTATCTCTCAGCAAAGGCCCATTGGAATTCCCCTGGGTAACCTTTCACCTTCTTGATGTTCCTTAACTCTTCATCTCCAAAGCCCAACTACACACATCACTGAAACAATTGAAGCCTTCCAGCTCTGTATTACAGAAAAGCCCTCTATCAATACTGGCAAACTTAAAAACAATAGCAGTAATTATTCCTTAGGAAGACACTTACCCTGTATTTCACTCCATCCTTAGCTACCTTCCCCTTGCTCATCTGACTCTCCTCCCAGGCCCGCTTCTTGTTTACTTATATCCAGCCCCATAAATAACAGTGAAAGGTTGCTCATAGACACTCAGCGTTTTCTCACACACCATGAAAATTGAACCTCACCCTCTACGCAGTTACCCCATCAGTCCCCGTTACAACCTCTGATGGCTGCCACCCTAGCTGCATCCCTAAGAGTCTGGGTACAAGACGCCCCTTTCAGCACTCCTTCTCATCTTTTTACTTTGCATTTCCAGTTTTGCCTTGCACAGGTCTCTTCTTCCTTTGTGGATCCTCTACCTACATGTGTCTACCTGCTAATTGGACAGGCACATGCACACTAGTTTTCCATAATCCCCAAATTCAATTTGAAAATGGGACTGAAGAGCTCCCTGTTCCCCTCATGGATGCCGACATGACAACAAATGGTTATTCCATTAATTCCCTTGCTTGTCGGTTTGGACTTTCTGCCTCCACTATTGCTCTCTGTACTGGAATAGCAGGCATTTCAACCTCTGTCATGACCTTCCATAGCCTCTCTAATGACTTCTCTGTTAGCAGCACAGACATATCACAAACTTTTATCAGTCCTCCAGGCCCAAGTTGACTCTTTAGCTGCAGTTGTCCTCCAAAACTGCCGAGGCCTTGACTTACTCACTGCTGAAAAAGGAGGACGCTGTATATTTTTAAATGGAGAGTGTTGTTTTTACCTAAATAAATCTGGCCTGGTGTATGACAACATAAAAAAACTCAAGGATAGAGCCCAAAAACTCACCAACCAAGCAAGTAATTACACTGAACCCCCTTGGGCACTCTCTAATTGGATGTCTTGGGTCCTCCCAATTCTCAGTCCTTTAATACCTATTTTTCTTCTTCTATTATTCGGACCTTGTATCTTCTGTTTAGTTTCTCAATTCATCCAAAACCATATCCAGGCCATCACAAATCATTCTATACGACAAATCCTCCTTCAAACAACCCCACAATATCACACCTTACAAAAAAATCCTCCTTCAACTTGACCACTCCCACTGTAGGTTCCCACGCTGCCCCTAATCCTGCTTGAAGCAGACCTGAGACACATCGTCCATTATCTCTCCATACCACCCCCCCAAGAAAATTTTTTTCACTGCCCTAACACTTCAATACTATTTTATGTTATTTTTCTTATTAATATAAGAAGTCAGGAATGCAGGCCTCTGAGCCCAAGCTAAGCCATCGTATCCCCTGTGACCTGCACATATATGTCCAGATGCCCCAAAGCAAGTGAAGAATCACAAAAGAAGTGAAAATGGCCGGTTCCTGCCTTAACTGATGACATTAACTTGTGAAATTCCTTCTCCTGGCTCTTCCTGGCTCAAAAAGTCCCCTGCTGAGCACCTTGTGACCCCCACCCCTGCCAGCCAGAGAACAACCCCTTTTGACTGTAATGTTCCACTACCTACCCAAATCTTAAAAAATGGCCCCACCCCTATCTCCCTTCACTGACTCTCTTTTCAGACTCAGCCTGCCCGCACCCAGGAGATTAAAAAGCTTTATTGCTCACACAAAGCCTGTTTGGTGGTCTCTTCACATGGACATGAGTAAAAATATACATAGGCTGTTTTTAAATAAATCCCAAACCTATAAAGAGACAACTATTAATAAAGAATGTAAAAGATCAAGATCTTTGTGAGAAATACATCTGGAATGTGTCAGGCCTCTGAGGCCAAGCTAAGCCATCATATCCCCTGTGACCTGCACGTACACATCCAGATGGCCGGTTCCTGCCTTAACTGATGACATTCCACCACAAAACAAATGAAAATGACCTGTTTCCTTCCTTAATTGATGGCATTATCTTGTGAAATTCCTTCCCCTGGCTCATCCTGGCTCAAAAGCTCCCCTACTGAGCACCTTGTGACCCCCACTCCTGCCTGCCAGAGAACAACCCCCCTTTCCTTTACCTACCCAAATCCTATAGAACGGCCCCACCCCATCTCCCTTCACTGACTCTCTTTTTGGACTCAGCCCACCTGCACCCAGGTGAAATAAACAGCTTTATTGCTCACACAAAGCCTGTTTAGGGGTCTCTTCACACTGAAGAGAGTGAAATTTGGTGCCGTGACTCAGATCGGGGGACCTCCCTTGGGAGATCAATCCCCTGTCCTCCTGCTCTTTGCTCGGTGAGAAAGGTCCACCTACGACCTCTGGTCCTCAGACCAACCAGCCCAAGGAACATCTGGCCAATTTTAAATCCAGTAAGCGGCCTCTTTTTACTCTCTTCTCCAACCTCTCTCACTATCCCTCAACCTCTTTCTCCTTTCAATCTTGGCGCCACACTTCAATCTCTCCCTTCTCTTAATTTCAATTCCTTTCATTTTCTGGTAGAGACAAAGGAGACACGTTTTATCCCTGGACCCAAAACTCCGGTGCTAGTC
Source organism: Gorilla gorilla gorilla (assembly GCF_029281585.2). Taxonomy (NCBI): domain Eukaryota; kingdom Metazoa; phylum Chordata; class Mammalia; order Primates; family Hominidae; genus Gorilla; species Gorilla gorilla. The sequence goes on from NC_086017.1 coordinate 178,545,909, forward strand.
ACGGACTAGGGAAGGCAGCCTTCCATTGGTGTTTAATCATTGCAGGGACACCTCTCTGATGATTCACCCAGGTTTCAGAGGTGTCAGACCACGCAGGGATGCCTGCCTTTGTCCTTCACCCTTAGTGGCAAGTCCTGCTTTTCTGGAGGAGGGGCAAGAACCTCTCAACCCCTTCTCCTTCACCCTTAGCGGCAAGTCCCACTTTTCTGGGGGAGAGGCAGGAACCCCAACCCCTTATCTCTGGGCCCTGATCCCTTATCTCTGTGCTCCAACCTCTTATCTCTGCAACCTAATCCCTTATTTCTGTGCCCCAACCTCTTATCTCTGCACCCCAACCCCTTATTTCCATGCCCCAACCCCTTCTCTTCTTTTCTGGAGGGCAAGAACCCCCCATCCCTTCTCCGTGTCTCTACTCTCTTTTCTCTGGGCTTGCCTCCTTCACTATGGGCAAGCTTCCACCTTCCATTCCTCCTTCTTCTCCCTTAGCCTGTGTTCTTAAGAACTTAAAACCTCTTCAACTCTCACCTGACCTAAAATCTAAGCATCTTATTTTCTTCTGCAATGCCGCTTGACCCCAATACAAACTCGACAGTAGTTCCAAATAGCCAGAAAATGGCACTTTCAATTTTTCCATCCTACAAGATCAAATAATTCTTGTCATAAAATAGGCAAATGGTCTGAGGTGCCTGATGTCCAGGCATTCTTTTACACGTCGGTCCCTCTCTAGTCTCTGTTCCCAATGCAACTCACCCCAAATCTTCCTTCTTCCCCTCCCACCTGTCCCCTCTGTCCCAACCCCAAGTGTCCCTGAGTCTTTCTAATCTTCCTTTTCTATAGACCCATCTGACCTCTCCCCTCCTCGCCAGGCTGAGTTAGGTCCTAATTCTTCCTCAGCCTCCACTCCTCCACCCTATAATCCTTTTATCACCTCTCCTCCTCACACCCCGTCTGGCTTACAGTTTCGTTCCCTGACTAGCCCTCCCCCACCTGCCCAGCAATTTACTCTTAAAAAGGTGGCTGGAGCTAAAGGCATAGTCAAGGTTAATACTCCTTTTTCTTTATCCCAAATCAGATAGCATTTAGGCTCTTTTTCATCAAATATAAAAATCCAGCCCAGTTCATGGCTTGTTTGGCAGCAACCCTGAGACGCTTTACAGCCCTAGACTCTAAAAGGTCAAAAGGCTGTCTTATTCTCAATATACATCTTATTACCCAATCTACTCCCGACATTAAATAAAACTCCAAAAATTAAATTCCAGCCCTCAAACCCCACAACAGGACTTAATTAACCTCGCCTTCAAGGTGTACAATAACAGAGTAGAGGCAGCCAAGTAGCAACATATTTCTGAGTTGCAATTCCTTGCCTCCACTGTGAGACAAACCCCAGCCACATCTCCAGCACACAAGAACTTCCAAACACCTAAACCGCAGTGGCCAGGTGTTCCTCCATAACTGCCTCCCCCAGGAGCTTGCTACAAGTGCCAGAAATCTGGCCACCAGGCCAAGGAATGCCCGCAGCCCAGGATTCCTCCTAAGCCGTGTCCCATCTGTGCAGGACCCCACTGGAAATCGGACTGTTCAACTCACCTGGCAGCCACTCCCAGAGCCCCTGGAACTCTGGCCCAAGGCTCTCTGCCTGACTCTTTCCCAGATCTTCTCGGCTTAGCGGCTAAAGACTGACGCTGCCCGATCGCCTCAGAAGCCCCGTAGACCATCACGGACGCCAAGCTTTAGGTAACTCTCACAGAGGAAAGTAAGTCCATCCTCTTCTTCATCAATATGGAGGTTACTCGCTCCCTCTTTTCAAGGGCCTGTTTCCCTTGCCTCCATAACTGTTGTGGGTATTGACAGCCAGGCTTCTAAACCTCTTAAACCTCCCCAACTCTGGTGCCAACTTAGACAATACTCTTTTAAGCACTCCTTTTTAATTATCCCCACCTGCCCAGTTCCCTTATTAGGCTGAGACACTTTAACTAAATTATCTGCTTCCCTGACTATTCCTGGAGTACAGCTACATCTCATTGCTGCCCTTCTTCCCAATCCAAAGCCTCCTTTGCGTCCTCCTCTTGGATCCCCCCACCTTAACCCACAAGTATAAGATACCTCTACTCCCTCCTAGGTGACCAATCACGCACCCCTTACCATCTCATTAAAACCTAATCCCCCTTACCCCGCTTAATGCCAATATCCCATCCCACACCATGCTTTGAAAGGATTAAAGCCTGTTATCACTTGCCTGCTACAGCATGGCCTTTTAAAGCCTATAAACTCTCCTTACAATTCCCCCATTTTACCTGTCCTAAAACCAGACAAGCCTTACAAGCTAGTTCAGGATCTATGCCTTATCAACCAAATTGTTTTGCCTATCCACCCCATGGTGCCAAACCCATATATACTCCTATCCTCAATACCTCCCTCCACAATCCATTATTCTGTTCTGGATCTCAAACATGCTTTCTTTACTATTCCTTTGCACCCTTCACCCCAGCCTCTCTTTGCTTTCACCTGGACTGACCCTGACACCCATCAAGCTCAGCAAATTACCTAGGCTGTAGTGCTGCAAAGCTTCACAGACAGCCCCCATTACTTTAGTCAAGCCCAAATTTCTTCCTCATCTGTTACCTATCTCGGCATAATTCTCAGAAAAACACATGTGCTCTCCCTGCTGATCATGTCCGGCTAAACTCCCAAACCCCAATCCCTTCTACAAAACAACAACTCCTTTCCTTCCTAGGCATGTGGATACTTTTGCCTTTGGATACCTGGTTTTGCCATCCTAACAAAACCATTATATAAACTCACAAAAGGAAACCTAGCTGACCCCATAGATCCTAAATCCTTTCCCCACTCCTCTTTCCATTCCTTGAAGACAGCTTTAGAGACTGCCCCCACCCTAGCTCTCCCTGACTCATCCCAACCGTTTTCATTACACACAGCTGAAGTGAAGGGCTGTGCAGTTGGAATTCTTACACAAGGACCAGGATTGCGTCCTGTAGCCTTTTTGTCCAAACAACTTGACCTTACTATTTTAGGCTGGCCATCATGTCTCTGTGCAGTGGCTGCTGCTGCCCTAATACTTTTAGAGGCCCTTAAAATCACAAACTATGCTCATCTCACTCTCTACAGCTCTCATAATTTCCAAAAATCTATTTTCTTCCTCACACCTGACGCATATACTGTCTGCTTCCTGGCTCCTTCAGCTGTATTCACTCTTTGTTGAGTCTCTCACAATTACTATTGTTCCTGGCCTGGACTTCAATCCGACCTCCCACAGTATTGCTGATACCACACCTGACCCTCATGACTGCATCTCTCTGATCCACCTGACATTCACCCCATTTCCCCACATTTCCTTCTTCCCTGTTTCTCACCCTGATCACACTTGGTTTACTGACGGCAGTTCCACCAGGCCTAATCGCCACACACCAGCAAAGGCAGGCTATGCTATAGTACAAGCCACTAGCTTGCCTCTTAGAACCTCTCATTTCCTTTCCATAATGGAAATCTATCCTCAAGGAAATAACTTCTCAGTGTTCCGTCTGCTATTCTACTACTCAAGGATTATTCAGGCCCCCTCCCTTCCCTACACATCAAGCTCAGGGATTTGCCCCCACCCAGGACTGGCAAATTAGCTTTACTCAACATGCCCCGAGTCAGGAAACTAAAATACCTCTTGGTCTAGGTAGACACTTTCACTGGATAGGTAGAGGCCTTTCCCACAGGGTCTAAGAAGGCCACCACGGTCACTTCTTCCCTTCTGTCAGACACAGTTACTCAGTTTGGCCTTCCTACCTCTATGCAGTCCGATAGTAGACCAGCCTTTATTAGTCAAATCAGCCAAGCAGTTTTTCAGGCTCTTGATATTCAGTGAAACCTTTATATCCGTTACAGTCCTCAGTCTTCAGGAAAGGTAGAACGGACTAATGGTCTTTTAAAAACACACCTCACCAAGCCCAGCTACCAACTTAAAAAGGACTGGACAATACTTTTACCTCTTTCTTTTCTTGTAATTCAGGCCTGTCCTTGGAATGCTACAGGGTACAGCCCATTTGAGCTCCTGTATGGACGCTCCTTTTTATTAAGCCCCAGTCTCATTCCAGACACCAGACCAACTTAGACTGTGCCACAAAAAACTTGTCATCCCTACTATCTTACGTCTAGTCATACTCCTATTCACCATTCTCAACTACTCATACATGCCCGGCTCTTGTTTACACTGCCGGTTTACACTGTTTCTCCAAGCCATCACAGCTGATATCTCCTGGTGCTATCCCCAAACTGCCACTCTTAACTCTTGAAATAAATAAATAATCTTTGCTGGTAGGACTGTGCTGAACCTCCTTAGGCACTCTCTAATCACATGTCCCAGGTCCTCCCAATTCTTAGACCTTTAATACCTGTTTTTCTCCTTCTCTTATTCCATTTAGTTTTTCAATTCTTACAAAACTGTATCCAGGCCATCACCAATAATTCTAAATGACAAATGTTTCTTCTAACAGTCCCACAATGTCACCCCTTACCACAAAATCTTCCTTCAGCTTAATCTCTCCCACTCTAGGTTCCCATACCACCCCTAATCCCGCTTGAAGCAGCCCTGAGAAACATCGCCCATTATCTCTCCATACCATCCCCCAAAATTTTTGCCGCCCCAACACTTTACCATATTTCATTTTATTTTTCTTATTAATATAAGAAGACAGGAATGCCAGGCCTCTGAGGCCAAGCTAAGCCATCATATCCCCTGTGACCTGCACTTCCACATCCAGATGGCCGGTTCCTGCCTTAACTGATGACATTCCACCACAAAAGAAATGAAAATGGCCTGTTCCTGCCTTAACTGATAGCATTATCTTGTGAAATTCCTTCTCCTGGCTCATCCTGGCTCAAAAGCTCCCCTACTGAGCACCTTGTGACCCCCACTCCTGCCTGCCAGAGAACAACCCCCTCTTTTCCTTTACCTACCCAAATCCTATAAAATGACCCCACCCCTATCTCCCTTCACTGACTCTTTGGACTCAGCCCACCTGCACCCAGGTGAAATAAACAGCTTTATTGCTCACACAAAGCCTGTTTAGTGGTCTCTTCACAAAGACACGAGTGAAAGAATGTACTTTGTTTTTTGTAAAATAACTGCTTATAGACAATAAAAACTCAAAAGACATTATTTCAAAGATGTGTCTTTGAGGAGAAGCCCAAGGTTTGCCAAGATAGAACTTTGGAATAAAGACTTGAAATAGAATTAGTCCAACCAATCCTTCATTTGATAGGTGAGGGCATTGAAGCTCCAGAGAATTGATGTGACAAGCCAAAAATTATAATGTTGGACAGTGAAAAATATCTCATCTTTTAATTCCTTTACATCATCAGGGTGGTCACTTGAGGAATCAAGAGCAGAAAGAAACTAGATTATTGACATTTAGAATTTTAGGCTTCAGATTTAGAGATTATCATATGAGGAACCATGAAAATAAGGGGAGGAAGAAATCACAAAATTAAGTCCTCTTGCAAGCAAACAAATTAAGTAGGCCCACACTTCTACCATATGCTTGTAATCAGACTCAGGCCAATCCATGGCTCAGGGGGTTGGTCCTTCATAGAGTATGCTTCAATGGTATAAGGCTACAAAATGAGGAAGTATCTTATTTCCAGAGGTCCAAGGCACAGACTTTTAATGAAACCTGCCTAATGTTTTCTCTGTACCTTTGAAGGTTTCCATGTCATCATTACCCAATTCAGGAGATTTTATAAGCCTCTCCAAAGAAAGAAATTATTCCTTTTCTCAAGTCTTTGGCTTTTCAGTTGTACTGCATGATGTGGCAGACTCTGAGATGAAGCAGGGATCCCTCCTACAGGCCTGCCACCCCCAAGGCATGGAAATAAAGGAAAATTTTGAGTTCCTTCCAGGGAAATTCCATGCACCAACCTAGCCCTGAGAAGTAAATGAGCAACCTGATAAGCAAGAATGCTGTAACAGCTGAAAACAATAGCCAAGGAAGCTAGAGCCGCAGAGTTTGCTTCTCTATAGAAATTAAAGGTAAAGTCTTCACATATGTCCCTGAGTTGTTTTTCAGAGACCTGGACCCCTCACCACATGGAAAAGCCATCTGCTGGCACATAGATCTCAGATAGGGTGGAACAGAGGACTAAATTCTGTCATTCTTTGTTCTAAATTTCTTCCTGAGGGCCCTGAAGGAAATTATGCTCACAGGCCAGAGCTCAACTCTCTTTTCAGCTGACCCACACTTTTAGACAAAGCCAAACCAATCACAAATCAGAAAATATTTGAATCCACCTGTGATCTGTGGGCCATGCCACCCTCCCCACTCACCTGATTTGAGATGTCCCACCTTTTTATGCCAAACCAACGTATAGCCTCCATGTATTGATTTATAGCTTTGCCCGTAACCTCTGCCTCCCTGCCTTTAAAAACTCTTACAGTTAAGCCACTGGGTATTTCAGATCTTAAGCATGAGCTGCCTGATTCTCCTTGCTTGCCACCCTGCGATAAATGCCTCACTTTTTCTTCTTGCAAATCCCAATGTCATTGTTTGGCCTTGCTGTGCCAGGCAGGCAGACCCAAGTTCAGTCCGGTAACAACTCCTCTAGAATATGCCATGAATTATAGCTATGTGAAGTCAATAAAACCCAAAGTTTCCAAAAGAAATACTACTATTTTAATAATTATTTTACCTCCATGAGGAATACAAATATTTCCTATATATGATGTACTGGACTTTTACAAGGGGTATTGACAGTAATTTTATCCCGTATTGATTATGGACTGTTGTGAATCCTACAGATTTCATATAGTTTAGCAAAGAAAATTATTTCATACTTATTTTCTTTCATAAATAGATGTATGTTTTGTAAATGTATTCCGTATACTTGTAACCTTTATGATGCAAACTTGTAATAACTACTGAGTTACTTACAATTGAAGGAAAAAATTAAATGTTTTAATTTTGGAAGTAGTTTGGCAAATGTATTTCCAGAACATGGTAGAAAATGGTGTTTTTTAGCTTGAATCCACACCAGAAGGCTACTCATTCTTCCACAAAGAGCTTATGGAAGACACTCCCATTTTTAAGCCAAATGGAAGAAGAACATGAAATCAGAAAAATAAATTACCCAACTTCTGTATAATGCTTTCAGGATCCTCAGTCGGGAACTTGTGGCAGACTTTTAGCAAATCTTATTAAGGAAAACAAATACATTAGGAACACACTGTAAGAATATGTACTTAAAGTGAAACTTGGGTAGTGATCTTATTACGTTATCTCAATTATTGAACCCCTCTTATTTTCTTCTTCTGCTTTATTAATGTCATCAGTTATTACCATTTGAAATTGCCTTGTTTTTTTTTTTTTTTTTTTTTTTTTTTTTTGAGACGGAGTCTTGCTTTGTCGCCCAGGCTGAAGTGCAGTGGCGCGATCTCGGCTCACTGCAAGCTCCACCTCCCGGGTTCACGCCATTCTCCTGCCTCAGCCTCCCGAGTAGCTGGGACTACAGGCGCCCACTACCACGCCCGGCTAATTTTTTGTATTTTTAGTAGAAACGGGGTTTCACCGTGTTAGCCAGGATGGTCTCGATCTCCTGACCTCGTGATCCGCCCGCCTCGGCCTCCCAAAGTGCTGGGATTACAGGCGTGAGCCACCGCGCCCGGCCTAAATTGCCTTGTTTTTGTATTTGTTCACTGGTTTACTGCTACCAGTAAAATGTCAGCTCCAGGAAGACAAGGACCTTGTCAGATTTGCTCACTAATATATCCCTTGTGCTTAGAAAACTACCTGAAACATAGTGGAAGCTCAATTAATATGTGTAGAATGAATGAATGAATCCCCAGAGCATGACATTTAATGCATGAAAGAGGATCAGAAGAATTCAGCCAACCCAAGAGAAACAGGAATCTGGACCACAACTGAATAAAACTACTATCCTCTTAACTCATTATTCTCTCCTTCCTGAAACAAAGACTTATATTTTTAAAACAGATATGTTGTGAGGAATTTATGTCACAAATGCATATTACTAACATATAGATTAGTATTTACTGTGTTATATCTAAGCATGCTCCAATTGAAAGTAGAGTAATGAACATTGCTTTCAATTATGTTATGATTTTTAAGCAATCAAAATTCATTCTAAAGTTGGCTTCATAATGTCTTGAGTATTGCTGTAGGTTTTGCTGTAGATGGATACCTAGACTTTGAAAATTAAAATAGAAGGTGAAGGGCAGCAGAATATGCCACCCCAAAAGATGCCACTTTAGCATAAGGGTTATTTGGAGCTAAAGGCAACTGAGAAGAAGTAGATACAGGAAAAGTTATTTGCCTTGCCTAAACAATTTGCCTAAAAACAGAATACAAATTCACAAAGTTATCCCTCCTCCTCTCTCTACCAAGTAGGACAGAATTTGATCACTGAAGATGACTTAAGACCCTTATCATCCTGGAGATATCACCACAGGAATCTACACAACAAATTTTACAAAATAGCCTTTATCTACCATATATTTGCCTTCCTACAATTTACTGCCCTTATAAATCCAAGGTCCTTTTCCTTTGTCATTTCTTCAACCATGTATTGTTCTTTGTCGAAGATGCTATGTAAGCCAGAGTTCTAAGCCACTTCTTTGAGATTTACTCATTTTTTCCTGGGTATCTTCTATGTGTACATGTGGTATACATGTTAACAAATGTCTGTTTTTCTCTTGTGAATCTTTTGTTTTTTGAGACGAGGACTCACTCTGTTGTCCAGACTACAGTACAGTAGCATAATCATAGTTTACTGCAGCCTCAACCTCCTGGACTCACGTGATCCTCATGCCTTATCCTCTCTAGTAGCTGGGACCACAGGCATGCGCCACCACACCTGGCTATTATTTTTAATTTTTTTGTAGACCGGATCTCACTATGTTGCCCAGGCTGGTCTTGAACCCCTGGCCTCAAGTGATCCTCCCACCTAAGCCTCTCAAAGTGCTGAGATTACAGATGTGAGCCACCACACCTGGCTATCCTGTCTTTTATTACAAGGGATACTAGCTCAAAGCTATGAGAAGTAGAGAGAAAATTACTTTTTCCTTCCCTGCAAAGGGAATATAACTCAGTAATTAAGGTCACAGACTTCTAGCTTGAGTAGTTCTGAGTTCAAATCTACCCACCATATTTATCAGTTGTGTGTCTTTGACTAATTTTATAACATTTTTCAATGTCAGTCTCGAGTAGTTCTGAGTTCAAATCTACCCACCATATTTATCAGTTATGTGTCTTTGACTAATTTTATAACATTTTTGAATCTCAGTTTCTTTATCAGGAAGTTAGGTAATGCTGTTTCATAAAAATTTTAGTACATTTAACATAAGGTAAAAAGTGCTTACTTTAGTGAGCCCAACACAAAATTAGGGCTCATTGAGGTGCAGCCATTATCATTAAGCTCTCTGCCAAAATTGCCAAGACAAACAAACAAAAAGGAATTTTACATCATTAGCTTGAAAATGGAAAAACTGTGAAACATGCTATATGAAGTAATATTGGAATGTAGTTTTAGCTTTTGATATTTAGATGTGATGTTTCAGAGTATTCAAGGGAAGGGATCTGCATTTAATCTTTATAGTGCACAATCTTGACTCTAACACTTCCTTGGCTCAGTATTGTAAAATTGTGGAAGTTCAGCTTCCTGAGTCACACTAATTATGCTGCCACTTTCACCTATAAAAAGAGGAATGCTTTACAAAAGTGCTCAGCATTTCTATGTTGTGTACATTTTAAAACCATCAATCAGTAGAAAAAAAAACTGGTATGTTTCAAAAGGTCCTGAAACAACATAAATATTAAATGTAACATGTCAAATAACAAGTTAAGATTAGTGAAATACCCAAAGCTCCTCTACTTCAAGGAATACTGGATCTCTGTGTCTCGAGTGACACCCCAGAGAGGCATGTACCATGGCCATGGTCTCTTTACCTTATTTCCCCATAGCTAGATAATGGTGCTATGCCTGAATCTAATAGTCTAGTATTTTAGGGAATAATAAATTTGATATCTAAGGCAAGAATTTGATATTTAAGATTATAGACAGGATTATTCTAACATATGAATGGTAATATTTTACGTACGCTCAAGGTTTTAGATGCATATAGATTTTCTAAAACATACAGAAGGAACAGAAACAAATGCATACCTAATTTTACTTATTCATCAAGACAGATATCTATTACTACAGGCACAGTTTAAAACAGAAAAGACATAAGATATAGAGCAAATATTGTTAAGATGATGATATTTTGCCAATCAGCTATTTTTGAGAAATCATCTTTTATTCTGAGGCTGTGCTTTTCATTCACAGTGAATCTAAATCTCTTCCTTTTATCTCCTGGGTGTCAGGATTTGTCACTCTTCCCATAAACAAAATTGATTCTAGGGAAAAAAAAAAACAAAAAAATACTTTAGGAATTTCAGGAGAAAACAACTGACAATAATTAGTTTTTCTTAATATTTAACATGTCATTGGGTCTTTTTTCTCTGTAAGATAAATAGGCAGTGTCTAATAGCAAAGCCTTCTCCTTTGTCTCAAATTCATAATTATATCATTATTAATCATTTTCTGGTAATTTATGAGGTAAATTAACACCCACTACAGCTTGTCATGGAAAAAGCATTAATCTTGTTTTTCATAGAGGGAAACAAAAATAAAGTGACAGAGAGGTGTTCTTCTAAATACAGAGACCCAGTCCGGAGAACATAGCATAATAAAACGGTGATGAGCGTGGTAGAGTTTTAAATTTAAGGCATTAGCAATCATCATTTTATGCATGTAATGTAAGTCTTCAGGGCTAAAAGTGCAACTTCCCAGTTCTCCTTTTTCAGCTCTGAATCAAAGCTTACTTTACCTCCAATGAAAATATTTTTATATCTCTAGTATTTTCAAATACTGACCAAAGTGATATAGTATACAGTATAAATGCAAATACCTGTTTTCAACCATTCTGTGTTTGCAAGTGAAAAGGAACTAAGAACTAAAGGACAAAACAGAAAGAATGATGTACCAAAATCTATTCACCTTTCTTTTAAACTGGGTTAAGAGAAGTGGCCTAAATCAATCAATGTCAAATGTTGCCTTAAGTTCCTTATGCTCGGATGTCATAAAGGTTAATTTCAAAGGTGACAAATTTTGCATAATTTTAAAGCTAATAAAATGATATTTAAATGTATTTGAAATAATAGTGGGACGACCCTTTTTTATTAACTCTACTATTCAGTCCAAAGACACACTCTTTGAAGAACAAATAACATGGAAATAGACATAAACTCCAGCAGATTTTATTTTATTTTTTTGTTTTGTTTTGTTTTGTTTTCTGAGACGGAGTCTCGCTCTGTCACCCAGGCTGGAGTGCAGTGGCGGGATCTCCGCTCATTGCAAGCTCCGCCTCCCGGGTTCACGACATTCTCCTGCCTCAGCCTCCCGAGTAGCTGGAACTATAGGTGCCCGCCACCACGCCTGGCTAATTTTTTGTATTTTTAGTAGAGACAGGGTTTCACCGTATTAGCTGGGAGGGTCTCGATCTCCTGACCTCGTGATCCGCCCACCTCAGCCTCCCAAAGTGCTGGGATTACAGGCGTGAGCCACTGCGCCTGGCCCAGATTTTACTTTTTATTATGAATAATTATAGTCAACAATGTTTTGTTTCAAAATATTAAAATAATTCTGGAAAAAAGAAAACAAATACCCCAATATTTCAGATAGATAAAGATACATAAATACATCTCCTAGAATAGATATTACATTTAGTCACAACAGGAATAAGCAGCGACTCCTATATCTTCATAATACTAATGCCATAATGCTATGGCATTAAAATGTTCATCAGAATAGTTTGTCTGGAAAAATTTTAAAGTAACTTCTATAAACACTAACTTATAATTGAGGACAATATCTTAAAATTTTAAATACCTAGAAGGGTAGAATGTTACATAAAACCCATTAGTCCCAGCCTTTTCAATCTGTCTCTTTCTCCAGGAAGAATCACATTTTGAACTGAATCTTCATGCCATCATCAATCTACTCACTAATAAATTGGGCAGATTAATAAAATCTCCCTTGACATAATAGTGAAGAATTTAGAGGCAGACTGAAGCAAAAATGATTATTTTTTTATCTGCATGCTTCCTTCCTAAATAGGTACCCCCATATTTAATCAATATATTTATACAACATCTTCATCAGATGGAAGCAACTTTTACCTCCTAATATTACAATACAATAGCATTACCAAGCTAATGGCGAGAAAAAAATTCTTAATGGATATTCTGCAATCTGCTTCTCCCCTCAACACACAACCCAAAAGAGTTCTAAACACAATAACTTTCATTATGTCTGGAGTCCTGTCCATTTCAAAATCATAATTCACTATTTTTTCAGGAATGGTACCTTTCATGAGTATCTTTCACAATTTTCTTCTCAAAGCCTATAAAGTTGGCCTACATCCCCAACCTTAAAAAGGTGTTTTATTGTCCTAGAAGTTTAGCTTAGTAAGGGCTTTAGAGGAATATACTGCAATATAAAATTCATCTGATAGGAAAATCCAAATAATGGCTAGATTTTACACAAAAGGACTGTTTGGATCAAAGAAAATTTCCAGGCTATGTAAAAATTGGTTGTACTAAACCTAAAATCATTCATCCTCATACTGCAGAAATCATCAACAGAATACACTTTATGTATACCATGAAGCCATTTAATAGTTCACTATGGTGATGCTAAATCACTATCTTCATTAATCTCAATGATTTCTTGAGTTCATTTGTGAGAGAAAAATTGATAAATCACTAAATATGTATTGTCTTAAGATAACGGCCCTTTCTACATTTTATATGGCAACAATGGACAGTCCCTGATAAATGAGTGGCCATTTATTTTAAACAATACTTTAAAGGAGTAACCCTAGTTTAGAAAGTCTCACTACAATAAAGAACATAAAACAGTTCAAACTGTCATTAAAACCTGCTAGTTAAGCATTATCACAAATAAACAGATAAGTGGGTTATTTTGGGTTTTGAATTTTTGCTGCTGTTTTACTGATAGCTGTTACTTGGCCTTTGCATATAACAAGTCATCAACCTGGAAAATAGAGTAAAACATATTTATTCTAAATGCTATTATTTACTTGTGCATTGATGCCCAATGTAGCTTTTTTACTTTCTGTCTCCATACTACATAATTATATATTAATTGTAAAAAATTAGAATTATCTAAAGGTTAGACAGACACATAGATCAAATGACATACTTAGAATACATTTGAACACTGACACAGCCATTACTAGAATTGAAGTTGTGTTAATGCAGTCTCATCAATTCTAAAACTGTTTCATTGTTTTTAAGATATGACTTTCAGAAGGGTCGCTCAGCATTAGTTTCATGGAGCCAAAAAAAGAGTGAAGTATCCCTTACTGGGCCAATATCGGTATCGCTAGTTCATCTAATAGATTCAGATTCTGCAATTAACTATGTCTCTTCTCCCTGTAAATGACTTTAAACTTTTTCACTTGCCTTTCTTCTTTTATTCACTCCCTCATTCACATTTATTAATTTATTCATAATGAACACTTAGTATGTGCCAGGCACAGTGTTACAGGCTTCAAAAATTCTTTTATTTAACTCTGTGAGATGAGTACTACTATTATGTTCAAATAAGATATAGGGAAAATGTGGCTTAGAAAGGACAAGCAACTTGTTTCACAACTGTTAGTGAATTCAGCTGGAAATTGAGCCCAACCCAATTTCACACCCTCTGTCTATAGGGAAACTGATATTATGTGCAAGGCATTTTGCCAAATATTGGCCTGAATACAGAGATGAGTAAAATATAATTTCTACTATCCTGTGGTTTGTAACTCTCACATGAGCATTATGACTGCTGAAGGATCCTAAACATAAACTTGACAATTTTCCCACTGTATTCACATTTCTGGCTTCTCTTACTCACAAGAGAAAGTGCTGAAGCATCCATCCAGACAATCTGAATTTCCCTGTGTTGACACTGTGCCCAGTGCTAATCCAATCCACTACTTCTACACTTCCTTTACCTAACTGCATCATCTTTCACCAGTTGCCCAAGTTGAAGATTTGAAATTACCTTTGACTCCTTCCTATCCCTCAGAACCTACATTAGTCACTTACCAAAACGGTATCTACCTCTGAATTCTTTCACAACTCCACACCTCTCAATTTCCATCCCCAGTGTGGCATCATACACAAGACAGTTGACCTTTATTCCCACTCTGACACTTTCTAGCTATGTAACCTGAGACAAACCATACAATCTTTCTCTGAGCTTTTGTTCTTTACTAGTCAAATATCTAATCTTCTGGAGTGGTTTTAGCTTTAGTGATGGTTATATGAAATGGCTACCACATATAGTAGCCATGATGGCAGCTATTATTCCCACTGCCCTATTTTAGGCCTCTGTCATCTCTTAAAATACAATACCTGGTATATAAAATGCACTTAACAAATATCCATTGAAAGAACAAATGACTTCAGATATGTACATTGCAATTAGAAACTGGAACTAGTTCTGCTTAACATAATCAGTTCCCCCAAATAATTCTCAAAAAAGGTACCTGTTGGGTTATGCTTCATAATAAACAGAAATGGATGATTTGCTATAAATTGGCTTTGAGCCAGACTCATGATCACAGGGATGTGTATGCCTATAAAATAGAGACAACAGTTATTTAGATACTTGCATTAAAAGATCAGTAAAGAAAGTATATTCATAATACATTTTGTAGATAGGAAAAGTCATTTTGTGTAAGGAGTTAACATGTGGAAAAATAACCATTTTCTAAATACAGAGGAATTTGCAATAAATTTAAAAACCAAAGTACTGAAGAATAAATATTAGGTCACTCACAGAATAATTCTAACTTTATATTTATGCTCAATGAAGAAGCAAGCCAGATACCAGATTCAATTTAGTGAAAGCAGTTGAAAAAATTTATCTTTTAAACAGTAATTTTCTGTTCACTTTTTATTTGCATTATATGATTTATTTCTACAATGTTTGTAATTCCTATTTAGGTATGTTTGCACTTCGGGTTTGTGGTAATCACATCTCAGCTCAAATTGATTTTTTTTTTACTTACTCTTTCAAAATTATTCTGTGAGCTCAGAGCTTTTAGGATTTGTGCAGTGAATGTGTGTGAGATTTTTATTATGAGATTTGAAGCAGAAATTTACTGCCTTAAAAATTACTTTCTATGATTATTTATATTATGTTGCTCCATTACAGTATTTGTCAATATTTAGAATGGGAAAATATAAAAAATTAGATATTTTTCCTATCTAGATTAAATGTTTTATGCTTAATTCAGATACTGTATTTCCCAATAATTGAATTATTTTGTACTGTTATTTTCAGACCCCAGGAAAAATAAAATCACTATGTATCATTAGAATTATAAAACAGTCAAATATAATCTTAGTATGATAACATGATTGGCACTCTCCTATCCAGAATATCAAGGGTATACCTAAATAACCAGTGAATATAGGCTCATGTCTGAATTATTATGATAAATCCAAAAGCAAGATCAGTTTTACTCCCATTCCCATTTACAGTGAATACTTGGACTTTTTTTGCTTTTGAGCAGTCCCTGAGTGGATTTCTGAAAGTCAAAATACCCAGGCTGACTATTCTGAGGAGTTTTACTTTGATTCATCTACCTTCTCTTAATGATTGTTACAGAATCCTAGAAAATTTTATACTTAAAATGAGAGACAGTGGGCAATAACATAAAGAGCTCTGAACTTAAAGTCAGGGAACATGAGTTGTGTTCAAATTCTGCTGTCAATCAATAATATGGCCTCAGGTAAGCCACTTTACATTGCTGGGCCTGTTTCTTCACCAATATAATGAGATCAAACAATAATCTATAAGGACTCTCTCAGTACCGTTTGAAAGCAGCTGGAAAATTTGTCTACATGATCCAGCAATTTCATCCAAATATAACCTTTTGACTTCTTCAAAGATTAATATAGTTCATCCCCTACAATCCAAGTTCCTTGAGCACAGCAATGCAAAATCCTTCAGGAGATGACAAAATTGTAAGGGAGTCCAGTGTGTTTCATCCAGATGTCAAAATCCATTGGCCCAATGCAGCATTGCAAATTAATCAAGAAATTAATAAATGAATATCAATTTTTATATATTTATCAGTAAGACATTGAAATGATAAATAGCTTTTAAATATTGATTAAAATCCAAATAGTATGGGGAATTAAAATAGACTTACAAGGAATTCATTAAAGTTGCTTGTCCATTTATAATTATTTTAGGGCTTTTTTCTAATTATTTTTCAAGCATTATTTATATGCAGCACAGATGCTATTTAAAATGTCATTTGTTCAAGGAAATATGGCCTAGAAGAGTGGTTCTCCAACTAGAATGTACATACAAATTTCCTAGTGATCTTGCAAAATACAGATTCTGATTCAGTCGGTCTAGGGTTTGGATCTGAGATTTTGCATTTCTAATGAGTTCCCAAGTGGTGCTGTTGTTGGTCTATGCACTACACTTGTAATAAAAAAGGCAAGCTGCAAAGCACTATGGAGCGCTGGTTCTTCGATGCACATTGGTATCACTTAGGAAAACCTATGAAAATTTTGGAGTCTGGATTTCACTTCCAGAAATACTGATTTAATTATTTTGGGGTGCGGACTGGGCATAGGAGTTTTGTTTTGTTTTGTTTTGCTTTGTTTTGAGATGGAGTCTCGCTCTGTTGCCCAGGCTGGAGTGCAGTTGCGCGATCTAGGCTCACTACAAGCTCTGCCTCCTGGGTTCACGCCATTCTCCTGTCTCAGCCTCCCGAGTAGCTGGAACTATAGGCATCCGCCACCACACCCGGCTAATTTTTTGTATTTTTAGTAGAGACGGGGTTTCACCGTGTTATCCAGGATGGTCTCAATCTCCTGACCTCGTGATCCGCCCGCCTCGGCCTCCCAAAGTGCTGGGATTACAGGCGTGAGCCACCGCGCCCGGTTGACTGGGCATAGGAGTTTTTAAAGCTTCCCAGGTGATTTTTATGTGCAGATTAAGTTTGAGAGCCACTGCCACAGAGATAATAACAAGAATCAAATTAGCAAAGTGGTGACTAACTTGGTGTAGTGAAAGAATGAAATAAAATACAATTATGTAAGGGTGAGCATTCCTAAAAAATAATGATTTTATATTTGAGCCATAAAGTTTTATCCACAAGTCCTATCTGCTAATTCACAGGTAATCCAATTCACAAGTAAGCAAATATCAGGAGATAGGTCTCAACTCCTAATCAAACCCCTTCCCTTCCTTTTTGTATCATGCTGTGACTGAAGATAAATATGAACAGCGTATACAACCATTTCCTTTTTTTCCTCCTGAAGTGTATTAGACAGCAGAAGAGAAAAAGAAGATTACAATACTTCAAAAGGGTCAGCACCGTAATGTTCATCCTCTCCCCATCTTTCCTTCTAGCTTGGCCAGAAATCATTCATCCTACCAGTTGATGTTGCAGCTTCACTGCCATCTTCATTTATCTCAAAGAAAACTTTTTGCATCACTTGGGAAATATACACTTCAGATGAATCTGGTTAAAAAAAAAATACACAAAAGTGTATTTAAGAGTTAAAATCAAAAGCCGTTACCTATTAGATCCCAATTAATTACATTTATTTTATTTTATTTTATTTTATTTTATTTGAGATGGAGTCTTGCTCTGTCACCCAGGCTGAAGCACAGTGGCACGATCTCAGCTCACTGCAACCTCTGCCTCCCAGATTCAAACGATTCTACCATCTCAGCCTCCCAAGTAGTTGGGATTATAGGCTCCGGCCACCACACCTGGCTAATTTTTGTATTTTTAGTAGAGATGGGGTTTCAGCATGTTGGCCAGGCTGGTCCCGAACTCCTGACCTCAGGTGATCCACCTGCCTTGGCCTCCCAAAGTTCTGGGATTACAGGTGTGAGCCACCACGCCCAGCATCATTAGATTTTCAAATGAAAAAGACAAGGAAACAAATAAATGAACTTTTTCCTATTTAGTCAATTTGCTACAGATAAAGGTGATTTATAGGTTTAGCTCTTCCAGGATGACATATATACAGAGAGAGATCAAGTTTTTCTGTGATATAAAAGGTAAATGATGTAAGCCTCAAATCAGGTATCCAACTAACTGAAATATTTGAAGGGACAGAGAGCTTCTCCTCCCTTAGCCATTGGCTATAGACAGAATGAAAGAGGCTTTCCAGATCTGAATTAATCCCACCCTGTATATTTAACCTCAAAGCCAAAGTGCCTTTTATATTCTGTATTTAGTTTTGATCTTAGTTTAAAATAAAATGTACTTGCCTTCAAATCTGGGGAAGCTATGAAATTCTAAGGAACTTCTGTGTCACCTGTTACAAAATCACTTCAGAGATACACTTTAAAACCTGTTAAAATTTTCAGCATAAGATTGTGCTTTACAACGTTTTGTTCTGGTGTGGATACGAGCTGAGAGTGAATGCTCCTTTTTCTCTCGTTGGTGGAACTGATGTATATGTGAAGCGTTTCTGGTAGAGTGACTTGCAAGTATAGTCTCCTCAAGAAGGAAGAAGTGAAACTCGGAGCCCAGAAGCCATGTCAAGCTGGCCTTGCAAGACAAGATAGATCTGACAATGTTCCTCAGAGGACAAAGGAAGCATGCTCTAGAAAACTGCCTGGCTCATAATTGGCTTGCAATAAATATTTGTAATATATAAGTCAATAATAAATAGGTCAATGCATCTGAGTATGTCTAGTGATAGAAGCCTGTAAAGTGGAGAGAGATGGGCATCCACACTACTAGTGTGAATTAACTGAAATGCAAGAGAATGTTCTCTCAAGGTCCTTCTTCTCCCAGGATTGCCTGGAATAAGACAAATAAACACAGAGGGAATGACCTAGTGGCCCACACCAAGAGGAAAGACCAAAAAGCAGGTTAGGAAGGAGTGAAGAATTTCACCCAGTTTAGCAATGGCACCAGCCCAAATGACTCCCTGGCTATTAGACTAATCCACTTAGTCTCCTTTGTTCCATCTCACTGCAGACAAAGCCCAGTCTTAGGAAAAGAACAGGCCCTGAAATATGATAGGTTAGAAGTAAGAATGTGGACTCTACAAACTCGTTCATTATACCTTCATAATCATTATTTCTCTTAATTTTTAAATGAAAATTCTAAGTACATTGTTATTAAATTGAGAACAAGAAAACAATACATTTGCTAGATGTGCAAGTAATATTAATGTGATACTTTTCCCACTTGCTGTTTTATATTTAACTATGTGCCAAATGTTAAACTAGATGATTTACATACATTCTTTTATTTATTTCCCCAGTCACTATATTATCTCACTTAAAAGATTAGAATGCTTACACTCAGAAAGGTTAAATATTTTACTACAGGTTACACAAGGAGTAGTAACTGAGTGAGAAGTCAAATATTTTTCTAACAGTTTCCAAAATAACTCCATAAAAACATTTCATTCAAAACTTGTGAACTATATAAATATAAGGTAGTGTCCCTTTCACACAGATGTCCCATAAGACTAGTGTTGGGCTGCTTCATAGTAGCCTTTAGTGAATGTTTATTGTACAAATGATAAGTAGAGATAGCAGAGAATTTACTGTGCTCCTAGCTACCAGCAGGGGTATCAGCATTGGCTATGACTATTCTATTCTAGGCAATAAGACAGAACCAAAATGGTTAAAACAGCTCAAATAGGTAACTCAAGAGGGAAAGAACAGAAAATGCTGGACATTTATTCTTTTCTGCACTGGGTTATTTTCTTGAATAAAGTCTTTTATGAAACATTTTGGAAGTACTTTCTTTAAAAATCTGCCTGTAACAGGAGATTTTTTAGAAGTCACAAATTACTGGGAATTTGCAGAACAAGTGGCTGTTTGAAGTGTCTGAGGCATATTAAGTGATATCCCTATGGCCAGTAAGAAGTTTAAGAAAAGGAAGTGCATGAAAAATAGTTTGGATTATTGAAGGTTGAAGAGGTGGTTGTGTCTCAGGGCACACTTACAGAGCATCCTGTTGCAGTATTTAATGTTGACCATCTCATACCTAGTGCTGACAAAATTGTCAGAGAAGTCACATCTATCTGTCAGTGTGAGAACGAGTAGCTACACCATGTGTGAAGGTGATAATGAACATTTTGATATTTGTGACCTCATTCACCTCCTCCATCAGGAAAGTTTTTCATTCTGTTCATTTGCCCACATAAATTGATGGGTGATGACTAAATTAACAACACGTTTCCAAAGCCCAGATAGCTATATAGAAATAAATACATAAAACATTTCTGCACTATTTCATGTTATGATTTACAACCCCATCAGACAGACAAGCTTAGGCCCATTTTTATAGAACAGAAGACTGAATTTAAAAGAGGGTAAGTAACTTGGGACAAATTGGCTCTCTTCATCCATTTTTTTAGCTAGTTATTTTTGAACTAGTGAGTACCACTGAGACTCGAAGAATTCAAAGACTATCTTGGCTTTGTTGTACAAGTGAACGTGTTAACCATGCAGGATTCCCCCGATGCGAGTTAGCATAAGAGCTCCACCTTCTCAGATATGTTGTCAGCCCAAAAGACTCTGTTGCTAAATCTGCAAGCTGTAGCGTTACAATTTCTTGATTGTGTTCATCATCCAGCAGCTTATGGATGACTATTTCATGTGTTCTCATATTAGTGAATTAACATTTGCAAATTGGTTTATAAGAGTTATATTAGCTCTGCTTAGATGAGAGACTCAAAGTTGTAATTCCCATTATTCAGATGAGGAGATCCAAACAGGGCAGAAATTAAAACCCATATAATACTTTTACTTATGTAGTTTTATTAGAAGTATAGCCAGAGTGCTTATCTAACATTCTAAAATGCTTTTTGACTTTCATTAAGAAAAACTACTTAAACATAAAGTGCTTGTTTACAGACAGCTCAACATGACTATGACATTTATTCACTGTGCGCATATTTATCAGAGCTGAATGCTCTTTCAGTTTTAAGCTCAGCTAGTTAATGTAGTCCTAACAAAACAAATTAACATCATAATATAAGAATTATTTATCATACTACCTGTTATTCCAGAAAGGTCGCAGCCACCACTAAATATCTCGGTTATGTTCAAAGAATACAAAACGTCTTTGAAGTCTACTTTTTGTTCTACTTTAAATCTGTTATTAAAAAAAAAAGAAAAAGAAAAGTCTTGAAACACTGCACATTTTCTGCTATCAATTTTTTAATGGATGACTTGGAGGATAATATATTGTAAAATCTTTTGTTTTTATTATCTCAATTACATTTTCTCACATTTCACACCATTTTTCCCGGCTCCAACAATCAGCTCTGTGTTGCCAATAACTTGCTTCCCAGATAAATGGTTGGAGGAAAGAGGGAACAGAAATTGCATTTTTTTTTTGAAGTAACAATTACCCAACAAAACTCGGTGAGAATTCTAAGTTCTATCTAAGGTCTCAATTGCTTGGCTTCTTTCTAACAAGTCTAAAATTTCCCTCTTATGTATTCAAGATTTTTACACCATCAAAGATGGTTCCTGGCAGATGCCCATGACATGATGAGCAGGGAACAGGAGTCCACAGTCCTTGGAGAAGATTGTTAGCTATTAAGGAAGAGAGAAGTATTTATAACCCATCATTCATCTCGCCCATTGTCACAGTCAATGAGATGTTCTTTAGTGTATGGACAGGCCTAATATCTTCTGAATAGGCCCTATAAAAGGATAAAGGAAGGGGAACCAGATTTCTTTCAAAGGAAATAAAAGACAAAAATTACAGGAGTTGGGTGGGGGGGGGAAGGAGGTAGCCAGTGCTTCCAACACCGAGCCGTAAGTTAGGAGACTAGTGTCTGGCTCACCTGTCTGTGCCTTAATTTGCCTCACCTGTGAAAAGGGAACTTAACCAGATAATCCCAAAAGATTTTTTCAGCCACTGATCTTCCTTGATTCCAAGTCAAAAGCAATCACTGAACCTCACTTTCCCATTTAAATAAAAGTGGGGGTGGGGGGAAGCTAGTACTTATTGACTTCATAGATGCTTAAAGCATTAATTTGCATTTTAAATACAGATCAGAAACTTGGCTTATGAAAGAAAAGCCACATGTAATAATCTTAAACAGGGAGCTATATATATTTCCTACATCAGCAAAATTCCAGGCAATTCCCACTGAGGGGCTTTGTCTATGCACTCTGGGCATTGACCCCTCTGCTCCCCAGTTAGAATGCATATGCTAGTGCTCAAGGATCCTTGTTCATTCAGCAGGTAGGCCCACATCTGGAGCTAGAAATTAGGTGGGGCAATCAGTCTAATTAGATCATTGTTTTAATTGGAAATACTGAATGAGCTTCTTAATTATAATTCTCCAAAGCAATGAACATGCAGTGGCAGAACTCTACTGGGACTAAATTATTTCTTGGTAAAATAATATCTTTTTTGGAAGATGGTAACTCATTCAGAACCCTATCTACCTGGGAATGGACACAACATGCACATTAAAATCAGCTGATAAAGAAAATAGCTCATTCTATGCCAACTGCTTTCACCTTCTTCCTTGTAACTTCCTACTAAGAAAGATAGTATGCAGCATGATGGTTTGGGAGGTTGGCTTTTTTCCTGTTTTTATTACTACAGTCTTTAAACTGAATGGAGTATGGGCTTTTAAAGGGTGGAGAATATATGTTCTAATCTACCTATAAATGGGCTATAATAGTCCAATAATTTTAGGATAATGACAAAAATACTACAAGACTTATTACAACTTCTAATAATGCCTAATTATCACTGGAGAGTCATTTAAGTAACAGTCCTGCTCATAATATAGTCCAATGAAACCTACAGCAATAGAAACACATTCAGCCATCTAATGAATGTATAATCTACAGCCAATTCCTAATTATCCATAATTATTGGAGCCATGAATAGCCAGGTGTGAAGAAGCACTGCCATGTGTTAGGTACTTAAGATAAATTATAGTTTTTAATCTTTACAAAAATCTAAGGAAGTCGGCATTATTATTTCTATTAACGTATAAGAAAATAGAAGCCGGAGGAGGTTAATTTTCAGGCTCAAGGTTAAGGTAGGTTCCAGAGGTATGATTTAAACTCAGGTCTATTTGAAGTCAAAGCTAATGTGCTAACTGCCACTACTTTCTAATCAAAATGTAATTCAACACCACCATATTGGTCAATATATATAATGTCCCTCTTCCAAAGTTTATGAGTCTTCATATTTCTCCCAGTTGTGGTTCATTTTCCCTTTTCCTTAATCCTCCTCTAAAATTGTCAAAAGAACAGCAGGCAAAGGTAAAAGAATGAACAGCAAAATGCTAGATAAACAATTAGCAACTAAATCATGAATGGAATTTTTAGCATATACAAATAATATCTATTTGTTTAAAAGAGAGTAATTCACTCCCAAATGTAACCATTGTGCTGAAACAGATCTCACATAGGGAAAAGCTGCAGAAAAATGAAAAACAATCCCAATTTTTGTTTTAAGAATGACCTACTTCTGTCCTCCAGGCCCTGTTGGGGAATGGTATTGGCCCTTCCTTTCCCCTTATCCCCAGAGTTCTTGTTTAATGAAAAAAAGTCTTGGATCAATTTCCCTCTGGGTTTGTGTTATCATCTGAAATCCCAGCTTTGGTACAGTGGGCTTGAATCATTCATGGTGTATTAGGCTATTCTCACACTGCTATAAAGAAATACGAGTCTCAAAAAAAAAAAAAAAAAAAGAAAAGAAAAAAGAAATACCTGAGACTGGGTAATTTATAAAGAAAAGAAGTTTAATTGGTTCACAGTTCCAAAGGCTGTACAGGGAGCATGATGCTGGCATTTGTTGGTTACCGGGAGGTATCAGGAAACTTACAATCATGGCTGAAGGCAAAGAGGAATGGGCACATCTTACATGGCTGGAATAGGAGGAAGAGAAATAGGGGGCAGAGGCTACACGCTTTTGAACAGCCAAATCTCGTGAGAACTCTACGATGAGCACAGCACTGAAGGGGGAAATTTGCCCCCATGATCCCATCACTTTCCACCAGGCCCTATCTCCAACACTGGGGATTGCAATTTGACATGAGATTTGGGTGGGGACATAAATCCAAACCATATCACTTGTACTGTTCAGAGCTGGAACCAACCAAACCAAATCTTAAGGTTGCTCATGAGGAGAAAAATACAACACAGTCTTTGACAATGGTGGCCCTAGATGGTTATGTGAGTACACAGTAAATTCTGGTCACTTTCCAATCAATTACCTGTGTGTGTGTGTGTGTGTGTGTGTGTGTGTGTGTGTGTGTGTGTGTAAAATAATTAAAATAGTCTATTAATGTCACAGGCTGAATTTAAAATACTTTCACATATGAAACATCTGGATAATGTTTAATGTATGCCTAGTATTCTCATTTTTATCCATGTCCAATAGGTCAAAGTAAGCGAACATTTTGTAATCACTACTGCAGCTGGTCACAACGTATCTATTCTCATATCCAATCTCATTTTCCTTGCCTTCCTGCCACCCACACACAATTTACATTCACCCACTTATAGATCCAAGGCTGGCCAAGCCTAGAATTAATTTCTAGCCGGCAAAAAGATGATCATTTATGTCCTGTGGTAAGTGTTACATCTTTTGAAAAGTCTCCTTGGTACGACTACTCCAGATCTCTCACCCTACTGCTCACGCTATCACTGACTGCTTGTTCGGTTCTGTGCTCCCTCTCTTGCTTGCCCTACAGTCACCTGTTTTCAGACATCTGGCTGACCTCTTCTAGTATTGGCTCAGCCATTAATTAGCTGTGTGACCACAGGCAAGGTATTTACCTGTCTCCATCTCATCTGTAACCTTATCATAAAACTAGACCTTCATCAAATTGATTGAGGAATTTAATGAGATATGACGGGGGGCCACCTATTACAATGTTGGCATTATAATATATGGCCACTGTTAGAATTAAATGAGTAATAATACAAATAATATTTAGCTAATATTGAGCACTAAAAATTGTATACACATTATCTCATGGAATCCTCACAACACTAAGAGGCATGCATTATCATTACTGCATTTAACAGTATAAGAAAAATCTTAGAAAAGTAATATGCTTAAAGTTATATAGTAAGAAAGTGGCAGGGCTCTGGGTCTTCAATATTATTTTCAGTAATCTGGTTTCAACAATTGACAAAAGATACTGTGAGGTGCCACATCAGTCAATATTTTTAAAGAATGATATCTCTCACAAAGACTATGGCTATTATTAAGATAATACTATACTTTTGAATAGAACTGTAGTGCTTAACAAGTTTAAAGGCCGAGACTTCCAAAAATTCAGTGAGAACTCTAAAGCCTCTCCCAAGGAAAATACATGCATAACCTTACATGCATAAACTTGCAAATAATTTCAGGGCTTCAGGGACCCTTGGAAGTATATCCTAGACCTCTCTAGAAGTCCATGGTGCCCAGGTAAGGACTACTACAAAAGAGCAAGAATTCACAGCCCTCTTATTTTCTAGTAAGTTGAGCCTGGAACCCCCAAACAACCTATTTCTTCTTAACCCATATCTAGTTAGTCACACATTTCAATAATTTCACCAGTTCCTTACTATTCCCAGTGAGGCTGCTCCCTTTAAACACTCTTTACTTAATGTCCGAGTTGTTGCAGTGGTTTTTTAACTGATCTTTTAGGCTTTAGTCTTTCCCTCTTTAACAAATCCAGGATATTACCACTACTCAGTTTAAAGCAACAAATGCTCATTGAATAGCTACTATTTTTTATATACATGCTTTTTGCTGCAGTCACAGAGAGGAAACATGCCTAGCTCTTCACCTCAAGTAGCTTATGGGTCAGAGGGGAAGATAAACAATTCATTTTAATATAACTGCTATGCAGAAA
Source organism: Gorilla gorilla gorilla (assembly GCF_029281585.2). Lineage (NCBI taxonomy): Eukaryota > Metazoa > Chordata > Mammalia > Primates > Hominidae > Gorilla > Gorilla gorilla. The sequence continues at coordinate 178,571,882 of NC_086017.1, forward strand.
TAAACACAAGGTACTAGAACTTTCCCAATGGGGAGAAGGGAAGATGCTTGTATGATATTGCATGGAGAGATCAGAAAGGCTTTCTAAAACCCAAACTTAATTTTAAGGACAAATAGAAGTTTTATAGAAAAATAGGAACCGTTGGCAGGGGTGGGGGATAAATGAGGAAGAGGGAAATTTTTCAGACAAGTTATCCAGGGTGAACAATTCTGACTACTACATATATCTTTCTAAAACACTGACAATCATTTCATTGTCTTACTTGGACATATTCAACAATTCTTCATTGCATATAGGATTTATTCTTCAACTCTTTTAAAACCCAACTCAAGTCCTTCTTTCATGAAGCCTTTGTTTACAATTCATTTCCTGTGCACTCTCCCTTTTTGTGAACCTTCTAATGCTTACTGATTATACCATTTTTTAGTACTTACTGTACATTGCTGTGTAGTCTTAGCGAATTTCTTTTTTTTTTTTTTTTTTTTTTTTTGAGACGGAGTCTCACTCTGTCGCCCGGGCTGGAGTGCAGTGGCATGATCTGGGCTCACTGCAAGCTCCGCCTCCCAGGTTCACGCCATTTTCCTGTCTCAGCCTCCCGAGTAGCTGGGACTACAGGCGCCTGCCACCACACCTGGCTAATTGTTTTTTTTTTTTTTTAGTAGAGACGGGGTTTAACGGTGTGAGCCAGGATGGTCTCGATCTCCTGACCTTGTGATCTGCCCGCCTCGGCCTCCTAAAGTGCTGGGACTACAGACGTGAGCCACCGCGCCCGGCCGCCTTAGTGAATTTCTTGCACAAATCTTGTACTATTCCATTTTATCAATAGGTGGTAACCATCTTATCAATAAGGAACCTATTGCTTTACATCTGTCCCAGCCTCTTGCCCACAGTAGAATCCCAATCAATGTTTTTGAACAGGAAATACACTTTCTAATAAGTATCAAACTAATAAGGCTGTGACCCAATAGACATGAGAGCTAATCCTTCTCTGTCAATACTCATTGAATGGCAATCAATTTATCTTCTCAGTGCCTCAGTTTTCTTATCTGTGAAATGGGAGAATAACTAAGTCAGATGATAAAATCACAACATTTGCTATTAAAATATAAATGCTAACACTTCACAAAGTTAAAAGTTACTTGTTTATTTACCTTATGTGTATTAAATTATCATTTTTGCCCATACACACAATTTTTATACTATATTTTCAGAATGATTCTTCTACAGAGAAGAATCTGGCGTATAGCAATTATGTTTTAGATTCTTCAACCAAAGGAAGTTTTATTACTAAAATATTTAAAGGATCTCATACTACATTTAGACAAAGTAATATGATTATTTTAGCTAACATTCAACTGCAGGATGATGTCCAAAATTATATATCTAGTATATTACAGATAATAAATAATGGGAAGCACTCGAGTATTTTGAGATGATATCTTATTGGCCTCAATTCTAAACTAGTTATACACAAAAGAGGGGAAGGAGAAGTATTTCTTAAGCAGTAACTATAATCTAAATAAGTCACTCACATGCTCCTTTCTACTGTAGCTTAAATATAAACATTCTTATGGGTGGTTTTTTTTTTTGGCATATACTAACTTTGCTACCAAAGAGATATTTTGTTTTACAACAATATAGAATTTATTACAGTTGGTGTTATGGGTTGAATTGTGCATACCCCCTTTCCCAAATTCATGTGTTGAAGCCCTAACCCCCAGTATCTTTTAATATCACCTTACTTGGAAATAGGAATGGGCCTTAATCCAATATGATTGGTGTCCTTATAAGATATGAGAACACCACACGAAGACAGATGGCTACATGACAACAGAAGAAATAATTGGAGTGATTTATCTATAAGGAGAGGAAGACCAAGGACTTCCAGCCACTATCGGAAGGTAGGAAGAGGCAAGGAAGGATTCTCCTATCGGTCTCAGTGAGAGCATGTTGTGCTGACACCTTGATTTTGACATTTAGCCTCCAGACTGTGAGAGAATCAATTTCTGTTGTTCTAAGCCACCTACTCTGTTGTGTTGTGCTGTTATAGCAGCTCTAGGAAATTAATGAAGTTGATTAAGCTGTTCCAATTTTATCAAAATACTTAGTTATCAGTTTGAAAACCATTTCACATTTATTTAGATGTAAAAGAACCACAGCATTCAGTAATAAAATATAAATCTGCCAGTCTACCCCAAACATTTATTGAGCCTACGTCGTTTTCTCTCTTCTCTACCAAACGCATATTTTAAACGGGTATTTTTCTGTTGTGAAGAAATTGTTCCTTTTGGCAGAAATGTATTTCAGAACTTTTAATCCATGATTTTGGTGCTCAGGAAACTTAATTCATAAACAGGTTCTGATAAGTTAAAATTGTTAATGAACTAAATACATAAGCAAATTGTTCCTTTAACAAACCAGAAGACATTAATTTAGTTAAAAAAAGAATGCATTTTACATGTAATGCTGTATTAGTGTGATTAAACAATAACAAATTTCTGTCCTCTGAATTTAGGAAAAAAAAAATCTCACTTTTCCTTCTCTAGAGAGAAGTTTTGAAGTAAATGGCTAATGTCCTATTTTTCATGATGCTATATGTATGGAAAGGTGGGAAAGCTTCATCAGGGTCCTCAAAGAGAATAAATTAGAGTGACTGGAAAGTTGAATTCTGGTTTTTAAGATATTTAAAATTAAATAAAGAGAAATAATATAGAATTTCTTTCCTTGAAAATATTTGTGTAATTTAATTCAATAATACTCATTTAGCACATACTATATACCATGAAGCATGCTAGGAACAACAGAAACTAAAATGAGCAAGACCTAACCCGCTGTCCCAGAAATCACATTTTAATAGGACAGACAGGAATGTGAGCAAGAAATAAAAGTGCAATGTAATAAGTGCTATGATGTGAATTTTCCTGAAGTGTTCTAGAAATATAGATAAGGAATGGTTCACTCTACCTAGGCATGTTTGAGTGCGATAACTTCAAGGGAAACCATGGAGGATTAATGGGAACTTATTGGTCAGACACCACAGAGACGGGCCTGCCACACAGAAGAGAAAGGAGTGGAGTCTGAGAATTCAGAGAAGACAATGTTTCTAGTTTGGTATTGACTGGGCAGTGATCTTTTTAACAAAGAAAAAATAAAATAAAGCCGTCATTTATTTAGCACCTTCTAGTTGCCAGACTTTGTGCTATGAATAGAAGTATGTAATGAGATACTGTAACTGAAACTGCCAAGTTTTTAAATATCATTGGTGGCTGGAATTTGTATGGAAATGGGGAATACAACTGCCAACTATTGTTTTTGTTTCTATAAAAACGAAGATTCAAATTCAGCTTTTAAGGCAAATTGTTCTTTTGTTTAAGGAAAGCAATACAATGGGCTTTTTCATTTTGCAAGTAGAACCAGTGGGATGGAGATGGGGAAGTTTGAGATGACAAGGGCATAAGCTATTTTATATGATATGAAAACATTGTTTTCACTGAAATCTCCTGGTATAGATGCTTTTTTTTTTTTTTTTTTTTGGAGATAGGGTCTCGCTTTGCTGCCCAGGCTGGAGTGCAGTGGCAGGAACAAGCTCACTGAAGCCTTGAACACTTGGGCTCAAGTGATCCTCCTGCCTTATCCTCCATGGTAGCTGGGACTACAGGCACTCACCACCATGTCCAGCTAATGTTTTTTTATTTTTTTTATTTTTTTTATTTTCTAAAGACAGGGTCTTTCTTTGTTGCTCCTGCTGGTCTTGAACTCCTGGGCTCAAGAGATCCTCCTGCCTTGGCCTCCCAAAGTGCTGGGATTACAGGCATAAGCCACTACATCTGGCAACTATAGATTCTTGTCACAACTGGGAAGCTGGCCTTACAGAGCATGGAAGAAAATCTAGGTCACCTTCTCTTTATACTGGGAAATGTTGGAGGACTCTGAATGCTGAATAGGAGGGAGGTGTAAAGATAACTCTTTTAGGTGAAGGTGGGTGCTAGCACCGTTGCAATGGTAGGCTAAGTATAGCAACAGACAGAAGGAGACTATTTGGTACAAGAAATAGTCTACACTCAAGGAACTATCATGATTGGTACCTGGTTTTAAATTACTTGCTATGTTGTAAGTCCCTTTCACTATCACCAAGATTTCAGTAAAATTTGCTTAAACATTGAAGTTGTTCTTCTTGTATTAGTTTGCTAGGGCTGCCATAACAAAGTACTACAAACTGGGTATCTTAAATAACAAATAGATTGTCTCACAGTTGCAGAGGCTAGAGGTCTTAAATCAAGATGTCAGCAGTGTTGGATTCTTCAGAAGGCCATGAGGGAAAAATTTGTTCTATGCCTCTCTTGTTGATTTGTAGATGGCCATTTTTTCCCTGTGTCTCTTCACATCATCTTCCCTCCATGCATATCACTGTCTAAATTTTCCTTTTTAGATGACAACAGTCATGTTGGATTAGAGCCCGGCCTAATGACCTAACTTTCATTACTCTGTAAAAATCTTGTCTCCAAATAAGGCAACATTCTGACTTACTGGTTAGAACTTCACCATATGAATTTGGGTGGGGGGATGCAGTTCAACCCATAACAGTTGTGCTTGGAAGAATTAAGAGAGAAGTCTGTGTCTACACTGTGGGGGTAGTATGGGAAGTGTGGAGTGTGGCCCTGGAGTGGAGATGCTGATAACAAGGCCAAACGTTCAAAGTTGTCTACGCTGTGGGAATAGTTGTATGGGAAGTGTGGCCCTGGAGTGGAGATGCTGAGAATAAGGCCAAACAGTTCAAAGTTGTCTACACTGTGACAGCTTGGATAGATTTTTGGACTGTGAAACATTCCTCTAAGGATTCCTAAAAATACTGTCAAAGGAAATTCTGGTGAAAGCCTGTATTTCTTCTTGTCAATTGAGGTTGGGGCTTATGCATTATTATTTAGACTGAAAAATCTAGCAATAAGTATCATTATCCACATTTTATATTGATAAAACCACAACTCAAAATGGTCAAGTGACTCTCTTGAGACCCCACTGGTGGTACATGTCACAGACAGTTTTCAAACTCAGTAATTTTTTTTTTGTCTCCAAGAAAATGATCATTTCAAAGCTAAGAGAAGTAAATTTGAAAATAAACAATTTAGTTTCAAAAAATATTATTTCATTATTAGAAGGTAAACCATCTGTCATACACACCATTATACCCCAGTGTTTGGCATAGTAGGTGCTAAAAAAAAATATTCTTTGAAAAAAAGAATAATGTCAAGTAGAGATATTCAAATGGCTGGGAAATGAAAGAGAAGTTGGGGTTAGAGACTCAGATTTTAAAAACCAGAATAACAGGGATATTTCTGAGAGAGAGTAAGAGGAGGAAAATTCTGAAGATGAAACTCTGATAAACATTTTTGCTTGGGAACAGAAACAAAATAGAAGTAAGTCAAGGAGCAGGGAAAATTTCCAGAAAGAGAGAAAGAAATAAGTCAGTAGTGTCCTGGGGACTAAAGGAAGAAAGCTTTTCCAGAAAAAAAGGGATGGTTAATAATACTTTGATCAAGATCCCAGAGTCAGGATGAGAGAAGTAGAGGATACTTCTTTCTCCACAATATCAAAGAAGGTAAAGAAAGAGAAGATTAATAAAGATTTACATAAATTTTGAGGTGATTTCTATAAATAGAGAGGAGAAAGTTTACCTGATGATAGGTTTTCTTTAGGATATAGAAGACTGGCACACTTGTTGGAAGTAAGAGAAATCAACCTAGAGTAGTAAGTGAAGGAGAGAAGTAATGTCCTGGTATGGTGTGGGTAGGAGTAAAGAAGGTTCTCTAGAGTAAGGAAGGAGTGCTGAGCTCTAGTCTTGGTAAAGCCAGAGGTGACTCCTTTCCAGGTTTTTGCTCCAACAAAATCAACAGTTGCAGTAGTTGCAGTAGTTGAAGAACAGGAGTGGCTTTTTTTTTTTTTTTTTTGATACTGGGTCTCACCCTGTTGCCAGGCTGGAGTGCAGTGGCGCAGTCTCAGCTCACTGCAAACCTCTACCTCCCAGGTTCAACTGATTCTCTTGCCTCAGCCTCCCAAGTAGCTGGGATTACAGGCTCCTGCCACCATGCCCAGCTAATTCTGGTGTTTTTAGTAAAGACAGAATTTCACCACATTAGCCAGTCTGGACTCGAACTCCTGACCTCAGATGATCTGCCCGCCTCAGCCTCCCAAAGTGCTGGGATTACAGTCATGAGCCACCATGCCTGGCCAGGAGTGGCTTGTTGAGTGGACTCAGAATTGAGGATAGTTGAGAAGAGAATTAGGAAAGGGATAAAGGAGACAAAAACATTAAAAATGTTAATGAGACTATGACTGAAATAACTAATGACTAGATCCTGGCTGAGTGGAAAAGGAAGTAAAAACCAAGAGGTTTAAGAGACCAATGGCCAGAAACAGGGGAGCACAAAACAATTGGGGCTTGATGAGTTTGAAAGGAAATTTAGAAATAAAACGACAGTATATAATCTATTACACATAAATCTCTTTTTATAAGTTTGGGTAGAGTGTGAATTGAGTCATTTGGGCACACCTTTCTTTTTGAAGTTTCTCCTGTCCCTTAGGAGCATGATGTTAAAAATTTAGTTCATAATTATTGCTTCCTGAGATAACCCTTTGCAATTTCCATTTTGTACTAACTACCTAAAATTGACTATAGGATTCTGTTTATAATTCAATGATTGTTAGAGCACTGTCCGTCAAAGTGATATGACATATCTTTCAATTGTGTAAAACATACCATTATAATTATTTTTTTCTTAATAAGAGATAAATATTAAAAATTCCAATCAGGAAAAAAGTGGAGAAAATTACCATAATAAAAAAGACAATAATTCCTTCTAATCCCAACATTCTAATTTTAAGACATATACTTATCTTTTACAGAGAAAACTGAGCACTTAAATTCAGTTCTTCTCATGGTAAAGCAATGCTAGCACAGGTAAGCCCTGCTTTAGTATCCAAAAGTAGAGTAAAATTTCCAAATACATTTGTATTTTCATTTGTGTCAATAGACTTTTCAAGTATTTGTTACCTTTCAGCTGACTGCTCAAATTCCTACGTGAGAGGAAACGTAAGAACTCGTATAATAAAATAACATCACCAACCTAGGGAGGCTTATTTCTACTTCCTCTTCTTGCATCTCAGAGAGCCATTTTAGGATTTGTTGAGCAGTAATTAGTTTTTCCACTTCTTCGATATCCATACCTTCTGCAGGAAGTATGATAATTAAGCTAAATTCATCACCTTTATAAGACAATTCTAAAACTTGGTAGTTCACGGAAGATTCAGAAAAATAACCTGGAATAGACAAAATAAAATATCAAATATACTTGGCAATTCTCAAGACTATGCTTAGGAACTGTGGTTTCTCACATTACCATATTTTGTTCTCAGAAGAGCCTTCATCATTGGAATTTTGACAGTTGAACCATTTTTCTTAGTAAAATTTATCAGCTGTGTGTCCTCTTTTCTGAATTTCTGTTTCCAATCTCCTTTGAAATAAATAGCATTCACCAGGACAAGTCGAGTCAGAGGGCCAAATTCTTCCCCTGAAAACATGTCTTTAATTTTTCCTAGGAAGTGGGTGGAGGAGGAGGTAAGAAGAAATGTGCAATAGTGATTCAGTGGAATTGCTTTGAATAGAATTAAAGCAAAAGTGTCTTTTGCAGATCAGTTTTGGATAGGGCATGTTATCATCTAAATATGGTAATTTTGAGAATAGATGGGATTGCTGTTAAATATTTCATGAAGAAACAGGTGCAAATGGAATTTCACTACGAAATTAGAAATATGAGACTGTTTTAGGCAAACTCAGATATACCTAGACTCTCCAATAAGATCATTTGTAACCATTGTATGTCAGACATAAAGAATAAAAATATTACTTCTTCCATATTTACTGGTATTATTCCGTCTATTTCAAGGTCTTCTAAAATGTCAGTCATCATAAGTAAGTTAATGGTACACCCAAACTTGCCATTCTGACAGCTGCGTCCACTGACCATTGGAAAGGGAAAAGAATGGAGGATACTAGCATGATTCTTTTCCTCCAAATAACTGGTCTCCTATTTCTATGTCCAGTGAGTTTTTCCAAGTTATGAGAAATAGGCATGACTGGGTGCCAGGGAGCTGTCTAGTGATGTCCTCATTTCCTACAGCTGTGAACATGGCTCACCACGCTTATCTCACACTTTCAACTTATGCTTCCCCATATAAGGCTTCCTATAAGGCATATGTCTTATAACATCACATTTTTCATAGCTGATTAAATAAAGAAACAAAGTACTATTAATTGAGGGCTTGGTATATGCTTGTCACTTCACATACATTATTATTAAAACTCCAAAGAATTCTGAAATGTTTTAATAATATCCTCATTTTAAATGGAGCATAGCTTATAACTTTCTAAGATTTCAACTCAGATTTGTATGAATTTGAATTTACTATATCCCTCTGTAGTCAACTATGAAATTTTTTGCTAGCTTGCATTTAAAGTGTAGACTACCATGTTGATGATAGAAATATTAACATTTATTATTAAATATTAACACATTCAACTAAAATATGTTAATCATTTTCAGCATCTGTGGGAAAGAAGGCATTTGGGATTGACAGATTTAACTTCTACCTGGCCAAAGAGATTATTTCTGCTTTTATGCCTGAAAAATCTATGTTTTAACAAAAATTTTTATTAAAATTATTTCATTAAAAATTCTATAAGCAGGTATCTCTCAAAAGAAAATAAAAGAATCAGTATTCTTTTCAAAGCAGCTTATAATATCTTTCCAGTTTTACAATTTAATATTAATTTAAATAACTATGAAATGAAATAGGATATTTGATTCCTCTGATCCATACTGCAGTAGGAAAATATTCAGCCATTCTTTACTTTAGGATATTAAAGACCATGAATACAATGGCAAATAATAATTTTATGAAAATGGGAAACTTTACCATCTGTTTTTCTTTCTACCCAGGTACTCATCATCTCTGCACAAGCCTTTGCATCTTGAAAATCCACCAGTTTTATAGCACTCTGAAAAAATTCCTTGTTGCCATGGAGATACTGTTCTTTCACAGTGAATCCTTCTTGAAGGTAGAGGGCATTGGCAAGATTAAATGTAAATTCTTGTTTTTTCTCTGAGATGGCAGAGAAAAATGACTTCAGTACAAAAAATTCTTCCCCTAGAAAATAATTTTAATGTATATTGGCATATTGAACAACATACAAACAACAGCTTTTCAGCTTTGCTATCTAAGTACTCTGATTCATATCACCGTTTTTTGCACCCTTAGGTATAACTAACAATCCCTTCAAAGTTAGTATAAATATTTTAAGGATGTATCTCCTGTAGAATATGCATTTTGTAGAGAAATCATCTTTTATATAGAAAAAAGAATGTCCATGCAAATTTGAAATTTGTCAAAAACAAGAATATGCATTTATAGAAGCTGAAGGAAAGTCCCTCTTGATAGTCACATTTAGCTCATTTTTAGTTATTGAAATTTATGTTTAGAATCTTATTCTTTGCATAACGCGAGCATGTGATACCTATGAAAAGGGAATGCTAATGAATGCTGATGGGGGCATGACAGTGATGAGCAATCCTCTTCAATATTACTTTTATTTCAGCTGAGGAAAAAATTGTTCTCTTATAAGCAACTGCACCTGTACAGGTTTTAAATTTTACAAGGCAACCTCTGTAATCATCTCTAGAGATGCGTAAGAATCAGAATTGCCTATTTCTACAAGTTCATGAATTTATATACTTTGGCTGTCGACATCAACAATAAAAATCTTTAACCATTTTAACTCTAACCACTATCCAAAATAAGTCAGTCAGGGTCAACTAAAAGAATCACTTTTGGCCTATTATTTATTTTTGGATTGTTCTGACTGCAGTGTTGTCTGGAAGCTATATATGCGTATGAGAGAACTCTACCCTGATATTAGGTTCAATAGCTTCCTGTTCATTGCAAAAGTGTACCAACAGTTTTCATTTCCTTCTGGCTTAATCTTAGAACTCAATCACTAAGTCTTGTAACTCTATTTCAAATAGGTTCTTTCTGGGCCTTCATTATATTTTCAGTTAAATACTGCAAATGCCACTTTCATAACCTAAAATTGATATATTCAATTAATCTTTATTCAAGAAAACCGGGTATTACTAAGAGGGACTTACTACTAGATTTCTACTGGAAATAAGGAGGATGTGTGTGTGTGTGTACCTAAGCTTGTGTAAATACATTTTTTTTTAAATCAGAAAGCTAGCAGCCCATAGGGCATCTTTGTGCAAATAAAAATAGTTCCCTCTCTGGGGGCTGCGCAGCTCCATGGCCTCTCATCTTGTCCAGCTGGGTTACAGAGGATACATTTCAGTCCCTACTTGCCTTTTTGGCCTGGCGTTCTCACAGCCTCACAGGAGGCTCTATGAAGTATACTGCATTATATTTCAAACTGCAGGATTCTCTGTTCACTGGTATATAAATACAGGTATAAACAATTTCAGATATAAAAAAACTTACTTCCATATGATTAGATCTGAAGAATTTCAGTAATTCTTTATAACCCTGAAATTCCTCACATTAGGAAGGGAAGAAAGTTAAGCCATTTTACTTATTTGTACAATGATTTCAGATGTAACCATTTATTGCTATCTGAAGCCTGAAACAAATATCTCAATAGCTGGGAGGCTACAGAAAAGGCTTTCTGAGTAAAGAAACGAGAGCTTTTCCAAAAGAATTAATTAAGGTCAGAAATGAAGTGACAGAATCTGAAACTAATTTTCAGAAATCTGAAATACATGAACATCTTTAAAGGAATAAAAAAAGAGAGAAAGGGAGAAAAAGTAGTTCCAAATCATTTGTCAAAGCAAATAGATTTATGTCATGTACTTAAGGTCTAAGTCTATGTGACAAACAGCTGCCCTTTGATAAACTGTTGAACTCAGAAGTCAATGAAAAAAATGTCACTAAGTAGTACAAGTTTGGAGAAGAATATAACATTATCTGCCCTATAAATTTTATTTGGTTTCTAGATTAATGACATTTTTAGCACAGATCAAAAATTATATATCTCCTAATAAGTAATGAGAACAAGTTTATTTCATTTTCTAAAATAGAGCCATGGATAACCCACAGGTCACGGGTGAATGTGGCTCTTGATTTGATTGTACCAGACCTCCAGAAAATGTTCTAAAATTCAGTGCATGTTCTCTTCTGCTAGTAAAAGTCTAAAAGCCAATTTTGTGTGCATATGGGAGATCCAAAGACGAAAACAAATGTAGTCATAGAATTATAGATTATTTCAGCCAAAAGGTCCAGATAAATTACCTAACCTCAACTTTTCTTTTTACAGTGAGGAATCTGAGGCCCAGAGAGATTAAGAAGCTTCACAAGTGACATGACTTGTGCCAAATCACAAGGTCATTTAGTTGCAGAACTGGGACAGGAATTCATGCCCAGTTCTCTTTTCAAAACCCTGTGAAAAAAAGAAGTACATTCAATTTAGCCTTTGATTCGTCATTGGCATTATCAGAGGTAAAGCAAAAGGGAGTATTAACAGATGTTCAGCAAAATGGAGGAGGAAAATTCAGAGCAGACGATTTGACAATGAAGTAAAGAAGGAGAACTGAGGACACTGAGAGCCTTACATAATATATGAGAATTAATATTCTTATTAATATATTAGTGAGAATATATTGCTCTTATATTCTTAATCCTCACTGAATTATTTTAGGAATTAGCACTGAGCAAATTATTTAACCTTTCTTTGCCTCAGTTTTCTCAGGTTTATTACAAGGTTGTTTACTTAACAAAGTAATTATAAATATTAAATGAGAGAATATATATTAAGCACATGAAACAGTGGCTGATAACCTTTCTATATTTTTGATAGTGCATTATTACTATTACTTTATCATGTTCACAATTCACACCTGTTAAAACTTCTGTGTTTCTCTATATCATGTATCCATTTAAAGTAATTTAAGTTTTCACAGACTCTAATTTATGTATCTTCACAAATATTGTATTACTTTTTCAAAGCTATAGCATGTGGTTTAAACGTTTCTGGGAGTGGTATATTAGGATTTGCTGAAATTAATCAAGACTAAATGTGGAATACATTGGCTTCAGTGTGCACTATTTGCAAAGAAAAATTCTTACAATTAACTTCACTCCACTATTACCAACATCTTTTCTGTATAAAATTGTCTTTATTTAAAATGAAGCAAATAAAATCTTGTAAATAGTATTTTCAGGAAAGCAAATTTCTAAATACTGCTACTCTGTGATAAGAAAAATACACTGAAATTATAGTTGTAGCAACTAAATTCCCAAATCAAAAATCTGTATTTAGAACACAGTATCTCAGAGTAATCCAAAAGCTGAAAATTAAAACAACTATAGAAACTGAGAGCATGAGATAGCTAAGGAGATGAGCAAGAACTTTTTTTTTTTGGAGAAGGAGTCTGTTCTGTTGCCCTGGCTGGAGTGCAGTGGCACGATCTCAGCTCACTGCAACCTCTGCCTCTTAGGTTCAAGCACTTCTCCTGCCTTAGCCTCTAAAGTAGCTGAGACTATAGGCACATGCCACCATGCCCTGCAAATTTTTGTATTTTTCCAGCCTGGTCTCGAACTCCTGACCTCAAGTGATCCACCCGCCTCAGCCTCCCAAAGTGCTGAGATTACAGGTGTGAGCCACCACACCAGCCAAGCAACAATTCTTTCAAATGGGATGCCAGCATAAAAGCACAGTATCCCAGTTAGAGGGATAGACACTATCCCAGACAGACCATGAGGAGACTCCAACAAAACAATCATCATTCACAAGCACAAAGGCCTCTGATTATTTAAATCCTTTTTTTTCCATTTTCCTTTTAAAACTAGTAACAAATAAGCTCTTAAAATGAACAAATTAATGTTTTTTCTTGGTCTTGTTACAGATGAGGTGCATTTTTTTTCAGAGAAATGTTGGAAACAACCTACTGAAGAAAGGCTAAATAAGTAATGGTATTTCTATAAGCGGCAATAAGATGCAGTAATTAAAAATCATATTTTGAATCAGTTCCATGACATGGGAAAATGATCACAACATAGTGATAGTGGAAGAATATGTATGTGTATAGATGTATATTTTATGAGTATGTACATACACACACACACGCACGCCCAGTATAATCTCAAGTAATTAAAACTGGCTAAAACAAACTAAAAGAAAATGTACAAATATTTACTTAATTTTACATTTATATAGATGTCAATTTCTTAATAATTTTTGTAACCTTTTAAAGGAATTAATTATAAATGAATGAAAATTACATTTACAATTCTCCATTTTATTACAATTTTGTACTTTTCATTACATTTTCACTTATTAAAATTTCTTTATCCTGAACTTCTAATATTACAAAATGAATGCGTCCATATCTTATCCAGTATAAGTAAGGAGATGTAAGAGTCTCACCAGCTGAGGTTTCCTGTTGTTTTAAAGTTTGTCTTATCTGCTGCTGTGCTTTTCCTTTGGCTCCCAGTTGTACCATCTCAAGAACCAAAGTTATTCCAAGGGGTGAAAATATAATGTTGTCCTTATGAGATAAGGAAACCTCTTGATAAAGATCCACTGCAAATTCGGTATTTTTTTGAGCTGAGCATCTTGAGGCTTGACTTCCAAAAAACAGCAATAGAAGACTCCACAAGAAGATGGTGTCCATTTTGACTTCTCTGTATTGTTTAAATCAAAATATATGCATTTTCAAAATAGAGTTTTCCACAGAGAGCTCAACAGAAAACTTTCTACCTGTTGTAGCTTTCTATCTTAATAGAACTTACTACCACAAGTGAACTCTATCCAATTAGATTTCTAAGTATCATCTATTCAGAAAAATAGTTCATGTGTTAATGGTATTTCTTACGTATCTTCAAGAACCAGTAGAAAATATACTTGTAGTTTTGTAGCAAAAATCAAAAAAGACACTACAGTGTTGGAATGTTATCAATGGCAATGGTATCTCCAAATAGTTATACAATAGTTTTTTTCTATCTTTTCTCATGGTTAAGTGGGATAACTGTAACTCTGACATCAGGTAAACCGTCTGTGCTGTCTACTCTACAGTAATTTATAGATCAAGAGGAAGAAATGGAATAAAAACAGACTTACTCCAGTGTGGTTTTAGACCTATTAGAAAATTAATGTATTCTAAAGCAACTGAGTAATCTGGCTAACTTTTTACAATTTTCCTCACACTTTATTTCTTAGGACAAAATAACCCAAAGCCCTCTTCCTGCTTTTCCAAAAGAAGACAAATACAATGCAGAAAACCTGCAAAGTTTGAAACAAAATGGCAATCAAATATAAATGATACAATAAAGTACTATGCTCACTACCTGGGTGATGAGATCATTTATACCCCAAACCTTAGTGTCAGGCCATATACCCATGTAGCAAACCTGCACGTGTACATTAATCTGTAATAAAACTTGAAATTATAAAAGAAAAAATATAAATAAAATGAAATATAATATCAAAAAATTGACAAAAATACTAACAAACGTAAGAGTAGCAGCAATTAAAAACCATAAACAATTCACAAAACTAATAATACCCTATTAAAGTGCTCTCCACTAAAATTGCAGGAAATTCAACCATTTGATTATATCTCAAGCAGAATTAGTTTTGCAATATTACCACATATTTGGTAGAATGTTCACTCCAAGGCCTCATAGATTTTAGTAACAATAATTTTACCTTATAAATAATACATGTTAGTAATCCTTAAAAACTTATCCATCAGTAAGTTACTAGGAAGTAACCCTTAATTAGGGGTAAAGATGAAAGCCTTTAGAATAGTCTGTTGTCAGCCTTAAGTAGAGACTTACATTTCTAGAGTGTTTTGCAGATCATTAAGGGTACCATAAATGGTAGGAGTCCCTAAGAACAACTATATTTATATATAAAGATTACTAATAGTCAAATATTGTTCCAGATTAAACTATGGAGTCATTATTTATCCTTCAATGTATTTTGTTAAACTGTATTTGTTTAGATATATATTTGCAAAAGACAAAAGCCTTAAAAAACAATCCAAAGCAATTGTTAGAAAATGTGTTGGTAAACTTTAGATATAGACCTATATGCTATTAATATCAAGCAAATGTTTCATTAGGGATTAATTTAGCATATGAGCTTGTAAATGAGAGTCCAACAATAGTTAAAAACCAGTGAGTAAGAGAAGTTTTACATGCAAAATAAATGTCTATGTATCATTATCTTCTAATATATTCAATTTCTCAGAAGACTTCTGACCAAAATATGTGTTTGTAGATACGTAGTCAAAATGTTATTAGTACCTTTAAGTTATCAACTGGAAATACATTAGATATAGCTTTATGTATTTGGTTTATATTGGAATAATGAACAGTATTATTAAAAATGTAATTTTTTTCTTTGTGGTAGAATCTCAGTATTAGAGTTTCCTTCTCATTATTATTAATAATCTTAATAATTAAATTTGTATTATTTGAGCATCCACATCCATTTTTTCTAGAAAATTTCTAAGCACTTAATAAATTATAACCTCAGACAAATATTGGTTTTAAAAATTCACTTACCTCATCAGGTTTTGGATCATATCTTATCAGAAAGCACAAAGTAATGCTGAACTAAACAACCTCATGAATAGTCCTATAAGAACTGGATCTTCTGATTTGTGGTGAAATCATTTAAGGAGAATAAAAGCAATATGTTAATTAAATAAATTCAAATGATTTTTACACCAAAGTAAATTGAAATGCCATTCCATACTTTACTAAACACTCATAGGCAATGTTATTGCATACATACTTATTCAAAAGCTATTTATTTCTAAGGTACTTACCCCAAACTAACTTCTGATTATTCACTGGAATGTTACAACTAAAATACGCTTGCTGGAAAACTCTTGTACATAAACACCTGAGCGATCAAGGCCAACTCCATTTATCTTGAACGTTGCTTGATTAATTCCTCTAGAACAAAAGCAGGTGTTCACTACATTTGTATTAAGAACTAACACAATCGGGTTAATGATCAACTGATGAAATGTGCAAGAATTGAGAAATAAAACAATTATAGAATTTTTAAAAATTATTAAATTTATATTATTATTTTATCCATTATTTTGCTTCTTTTAAAAGTTGCACAGAATTTGAAAGGATGCGCTACTGGTTGTAAATTTGCTAGTAATTAGTTCTTTTTGTTTCTCACAGGACTCCTACATCAGATTACCAATGCACTTTGTCATAAATATTTCAGAATGCCTATGAGAAAAAGAATAAAGCTAAATCAAGTCCAGAACACAGAGACAAATTACTGCTGCATTGACAGAGTTCTCAACATTCATCAAATTATACAATAGTCAGAGGAGTTTCCTGTGGATATAAGGTCCATTTGAATCCTTAAGAAAAAGAGTGGATATTGAAGAAATATGTTCTTTATTCTGAGCAGAAAGGCCAGCAAAAAAGATAATGGATTTGCCAAAATATATCAGGACAATACTATTAGCCATAGGTAATTTGATGATAAAAATTGCTGTTACCTTTATGTGCTTTTGAAACTCTACATGATTTTCTTTGCAAAAAGGTCATTAATAAAAAATTGCATAATTTAATGGGTTTCATCTCATTTTTGTAGTTCAAATCAATCACCTCAATGGCAATCAGATATTAAGCACATTGTATTATTTATCTATAGCCTTTGAGAAGAGAAAAAAAATTTAGTTCAGTTTTAATTAAATATCTGTTGATCCCCAAATTTAATACTATTTCTGATAAACTCATGTAAAAGAAATAAAGTGAGTGTAGATAGCTTTAAATGGAATTCATTTTTAAAAACTTGTCAGAGGACCCTGTTAACATCTTTCCATGTCCTAACATGGCTATAACTTAAAAATAGGCCTGAGAATAGATCATTATAGGTCATAATCCACTAACTAACTAAATTTTTTTGATTTCCCATATAGGCATCTCCAAATGTTTTCTAGATCTTGAGTTTTATTCTAATATTACCTACTCTATCATGAGCACACTCTAGTGTAGCTTTAACTTAACACAGAGATAATTTTCCAAAAAGAGTTGTGCAGTACAAGAATACTACCATTCTACTTGCTTTACACTGCAATACATAAATATTAAGTCTGAATGTCAAGACTATCATTCAATCAATGCTTTTCTACCATTTACTGACACCAGCAAACATATATCACCAGTACCCTTGGCTACCACATCATTATGTCTGTACACTGCTCAGATCACAATGTGATTTATCCAGAAATAGGCCATTACTTTTCCTACCAATGGCAGAGACCATCACTCTGTCCTACTAAGACCATTTAATGAAATTGTTCTGTAAGGACCTTATATTAGAGCAGTTCAGGCAGAATGTTCATTTTCCTGTCTCTTGAGGAGTAAAAAGCAATAGCCATAAATTTATTCTCCCTGGTTTAACCTCTTTTAACAGACAATGATGACAATACAATTGTCCATAAAATATTACCACAAACTTTTAAAATATTTTCCCAAACCGCTTTTTTCTACAATTCTATTTTGCCCCTAGAAAATCGGGGTGGGGGGAGAATTATTCATTAATGAGAGCCAAGGTGTCTTGGTAGAAGGTTGATCTCCATTACTGTCCGACTGTAAAGTATAAGCCTAGGAATATATATAAAAACCACAGCAAAGGGTTACAGTTATCATCTCATCATTTTTCTTATCCTTTTATAGTTTTTTCAAGTAAAAGTGCACTTAATTCCAAACTTTAAAAATGTATAAGCAAATGCCCTCATCAGTAAAGAACTTATAAGTTAATTCTTCCATTTAAGCGTAAGCATGGACTCATTTCAGGCAATTTTTTTTTGGTCAAGATTGTTCCTAAATTTTGAGTGATAATAGGAAAATGTTCTGACAAAAGAAAATGTTAAATTATATTTAGTGTAAATATAAGTAATACAAACAAGGTAGCCTATTGAAAATTATGACATATCCTATTTTAATGTGACCAATTCCTTTTACCATAGAAAAATGGATCATAAGTAATTGAATCTGAATGTTAATTTGAGAAACAGTTTATAATGCCTTCAGTTCTGTTAAGAGTTGACAGGTGAGATCCTGCTACCTGCCTAGAAAATTAGATGCTGTGAGTTACAAGAGTAAGACACAGAAAAAAAGACATTGTCTTTTTTCTTCTTTTTGTGTTTTTTCTCCAAATTATTAGAAACAGTTACATTGAAAGTCTCATACCTTTAAAAGTTCTCTTCTCATTGAATATATTTATGAGACAGCTCTTCTTAATTCCTTTTACAGAAGAAGCCCTGATGTTAATTAAGGATGGAATTAGAGTTACAGCATAATACCATGCACATGTAGTAGGCTATAGAGAGAAGGTCTGTCTGTATGAACCAGACTATCTCAGGCTATCACATCAAACAAAGTTATCTTCAAGGGTAAAAAGTAAAGTATATCTAGCAAAAGAATTCCCAAATTAGGCTGGAATAAATATGCCAGATTATGAATTTCCGACTTATGCCAGTGGGCTCATTTAGTATTGGCTTAATAAACCACTACATTTTATATAGCTTCACTTCAGAACGCTGAGGGTAGAAAAGGTGCATTCTATTTGTATGTGAATACCTGGAACCTAAAATAATCTCTTATACATGCCTTCAATACTTACATGAGGGACGGATGGATCAGTGGGGAAAAGAGCCTTTGCAAATTATTTGGTACCCACATTCTACTTTTATAACATCTTAACATTCGATTAAATTTCTGGGAATGTGGGTCAGATTTCACTCCATTGTACTATCACCAACCTATGATTCATAAATCATGTGCTCTGAGTTTGAAATGATGGATTACCCAATCAAACTTCCTACCCAGTGCAAGAAGTCTTTGCAATATCCCCGTGAGACAGTTACCCAGTGTCTGCTTGAACATCTCAAATAATCTTTTTGTTCAAAAGCAACTTTTTATATTTTAAAAAAATTTACCTGGAAATACTTTCAAATTTACATAAAAGTTGCAGATATAGTTCAAAGAACTGCTATCTCCACCTCCTCCTCTTTCCCCAATTGTTAGCATCTACCGCATGTGTGTGTTTCATCTATATATCTATCCTCCCAATAAACAAACAGATGTAAATATAGATATGTATATGTGTTACCTGTGTGTGCGTATATATACATTTTATATATACATATAATTAGTATTTTCTGAATCATTTTATAGCAAGCTAAAAACATAATTTCTATCATACTTAAACGTTCTATTATTATATTTTTCTAAAACAAGGACACTTCTTGTACATCATCACACCACCCAACAGACAAACACACATGCACACACACACAGAGACAAATATACTTTTCTCCTACAATCTTTCCTGCATGTAATTTTCATTCCATGAGGAGGAAAGGCGATATGAATAGAAGTCATAATGCCTAACTCAGAATACACTTAAATGTAGTTAGAATAGGCAGCTGTCTTCTGAAAATCTTTCCATCACAGCCTTCTCCACCAAACCAAAATATTTGCTCCACTGGTGCTGGAAAGTCTAGTGTTAGAATTCATTCCGTTGGCTTTATACTAATAGGAAGCAAGTGAACAGAATGATGAATGGCAAATACCATGATGTGGGAGTAAAACAGACCTGGGTTCCAGTCTCAACTCTGCCACTGATAATTAAGCACTCTCCTAATAGACTCGCATCTCATATTTTAGCTCTAAGCTAACATATTCATATGATTATTGTGTGGTTTAAACACAATGGACATTTGCAGTTGCTATACCAAGTGGTCCCCTACCTATTGCAAATTATTTTCCTTTACTACATGTGTTATTGAAAAATTCTTCTTAAACTTTAGCTGGTTTTGAAAGCACTCTTTAAAATATAAATATACAGTAAGTCATTATAGTTATGTAAATGAATTTACCAATTCTTTCTATAGGACACAATAAATAAAGCAGAATAATAATATTGCCTGGAAGATGATTATATTTGTAAATAAAAATGGGTCAACAAACAGAGGCAGTAAGTTAAAGAACCAAATATTTCCCACTTGACTTTCCACATAGAGTGGGCCCTTTATATAGCCCCAGGCCCTTTGATTTTTTTTCAAGACTATTACCTCTTCGATGTGCTATGGCATTCAATTTTAAAGTACAGTATAACAAACTATTGAAGTAGATCATATGCAGCAATTTTCCAATAAGTTTATAGAATGAATAAAAGCCAATAAGAATTAATACGAAGCGGTGTTACTGACAAAGTCTAATCACCATTATGAGAATCATTTAAAAACTACTAGAAAGTGTAAAAAAGTGGAAACAGTTTTCTTATTCACATTTGTAGGTATTTACTCTGTCAGTACTTTTCATATATTTCAATGCAGGTTTTACAATGAAAACTGATCAAAAATGTTTGTCTACAGGAAAAACCAGAAGGGCAACTGGTTAGAACTTTGTTCTGGAATCATAAAGTTTTTATATAAAAATCCTTGAGAATAAATACCAAGATGTTGCTCCCACTTTAGTTCAATATTTATTTTATTAAGAATACAGAGAAATTGACAGACGATAGATAAAAGCAGTACTAAATTATCCCATGAAGAGAAAACTTCCTGAAGTTCAAATATAAAATAAAATAAAAGGCAGAATTCTTGATGCTTTTTCTGCATTTTATATCTGTACTTTACGTAACAGTGAAGGTTTTTCTGTTGTAATTACTTCTTATTTTTCTTCACTTCACAACTTTTTTCTTGGCATAATTGCTTGGCTTTTCGTTCATGATCCAGAATTTCCTTGGGAAACAGGTTTTTCTCATCAAATACAGATTTCAAAGCTACAAAATGATGAGGAAAATCACAAGTAAATTATATTTGTTAAGAGACCTATTTAAACGAAATAGTGGGGAGAAAATTCTCAAATTTTGCTTTTTCTAAAAATCTTTGTTTCTAAAACACAGAGTGTATTTGGAAAAATTTTCTCTAAGCTTCTGCTATTCTGTTTACTGCAATTTACATCTAAAAGTTAAATTTTGGTAGAGTTTGTTCTTTTAATGCATATGTCTTAATAGAAATCCACCATTCTAAGGGTAGAGGATTATAGAAGTTCATGTTTTCCATTTTTGTTTTTTAATCTACTTAACAGCTATCAAGACATAAAGATCCAAGAAAAAATTATTCTGTATTGAAATAAGACAATTAAAATAATCAAAACACAGTTTGACTGTCTGCATGAATAAACAAGCACATCTATAATCACATCCATAGGGGTTTGCAGTTTTAGGAAAAAAAAGAACCAAATTATTTCCATGAGTGGTTATATTGCTCATCAGTGAGAAGTAGGAGGAAATTGTGCCATACATTCTAGAAAATAATTTTGGCATTTTGCATAATTTTATTATTTAAACAAATGCTTATTGAATGTCTATTATACGCAATGTTCTGTGTTGAGGCACAAATGAGCAACAAATATGACTAAGTCACGACCTTTCTTCCAATTGGCGCAAACTAGAAGCAGTACCCAAATAACCAAAACATCATATACAATAAGATATCATTCCAAGAGAATATAAGCAATGCAAACTGTGTATAAACATGTAAAAGATATATAACAATATATAAAGATTTTTTAAAAAGCTTTAAGAATTAGGTACTTATTTGAGGTAGGTCTTGAATTCCAGATAGGACTGTAATTGAGAATAAGAAACATGGAGGTGGGGAAGAATTGGCAAGGGTTGGATAGGAAGTGTCAACTGGAGGAAACAAGGTGAATAAAGAATGGAAAAATAGGCCGGGCATGGTGGCTCACGCCTATAATCCCAGCACTTTGGGAGGCTGAGGCAGGTGAATTGCCTGAGGTCAGGAGTTCGAGACTAGCCTGGCCAATTTAGTGAAACCCCGTCTCTACCAAAAATACAAAAAAATAAGCCAGGCATGGTGGCAGGCACCTGTAATCCCAGCTACTCAGGAGGCCAGCTACTCGGGAGGCTGAGGTAGGAGAATTGCTTGAACTCGGGAGGCAGAGTTTGCAGTGAGCCGAGATCAAGCCATCGCACTCCAACCCAAGCAACAGAGAGACTCTGTCTAAAAAAAAAAAAAAAAAAGGAAAAATAATAACTACTATTAGAATAACTCTGAATAATTCAGTACAATTTAAAAGAACCATAAAATATGTGAAAGAAAGTAAAGTGGAATAAATTTGGAGCTGGACCTAGGAACACTTTAAACACCAACCAAAGCATATGAAATTAAAAAGTAAACATTGAATGACTTTACAGTATAGTGGCATCTTTATATATTTGGATTAAACACAAAACGAAACAAAAACTTTCCACTTCCAGTGTAAACTATACTGTAGAGAGGAAGCTATATAGACCCTGGCTACAAAAGTCAAGATCTTTCCTCTTCTTCTCATGGAAATTATATGAAAGCAACCAGGAAAATTACAGATAATAACTTTGCAAATAAATTCTACTTTAAGCAAAACTCAAAGAGAGATGTAATCTGCAGCTTACAAAATACAAAGAAGCAAAACAGCTGAGATAGGACAAAAGTTGCCCAAGAAAAAGTGAAAAGTATAGAGAGTATAAGAAGGCCAGCAGCAGCATCTTAGAATGTGCTGGGAAAAAAATAGTCACTGTGAGTTACAGGCTCACCATGAAGTACAAATGCTTTATCCTTATATACATGGATGCTAAAAAGAGGTGAACATGGTTGGAAGCAGAAGCTCTCTGGGACCTGGTTTGGATCGGTGAAATAGATGAGTCAGGGCTACCTGTATCACACACATGAGTCATTTTTTGCTAAAGCAGTCTGTCCCCATGGGTTGTAAAACTTGAAGGATACCCTGATCTCACATCCTAGCCTCTTACTCAAGGATTTACCACATATTTCAAGCAAAAAAAAAAAAAAAAAAAAAAATGCCACCTCATTAAAGCAAATTAATTAAAAGAGGAAAGTTTTAAAACGAACACAGCATGAACACAAACTTATATAAGCAAAAACTAAAACCAATCAAATTGAAGAAAGAGCAGCAAAACTAATCAATACATGAGCCACCACCAAAAAATATCGCCATTGCACAAATATTGTTACCAAGCATTTTGACAAAAATTAAATTTTAAAAATTAAAACAGCAGTTGCCTCTATGAAGGAAGATCACAGAGCAGAAGTGAAAAAACTAAGGGAGGAGATGAAGACACAAGAGGAAGTGATGAAATATGAGGTAGCAAAACTCAGAAAAAGAGTGAAAAAATCACAAGGGAGAACAGAGTTCCTGGAACATAGTAGGAAACCTAGAATATAGAAATGAGAAAAAATATATAATAAAATGAAAATTATAAACAGAATGAATTAGAAAAATAATAAATGTTGAAGACAAACAAAAAATAGATAAACAAACATATAATTAGAGTAGGTACTTGTATTAATTCGCTTTCACACTGCTGATAAAGACATACCCGAAACTGGGGATAAAAAACCTTTAATTGGACTTACAGTTTCACATGGCCGGGGAGGTCTCAGAATCATGGCAGAAGGCAAAAAGCACTTCTTACATGGCAGCAGCAAGAGAGAAATGAGGAAGAAACAAACGTGGAAACCCTTGATAAACCCATCAGATCTCATGAAAGTTATTCACTATCACGAGAATAGCACGAGAAAGACTGGCCCACATGATTCAATTACCTCCCCCTAGGTCCCTCCCACAGCACATGGGAATTCTGGGAGATACAATTCAAATTGAGATTTGAATGGGAATACAGCCAAACCATATCAGTACTTAAGAAAGAAAACCAAAGCATAACAAATATTTAAAGGCATCATTTAATAAAGGTCCTCAAATAAAAGTCAACCTGACATATGTTGAAAGGACACATTGTGTACTAGGAATAATTGACTTAGAATACTCAAAACCAAGTGATATCCCAGTAATGTTATTAGACTTTAGAGATAAAGAGGAAATCTTCTGGCAACCACACAAAATAATCAAGTCACCTAAAAAGGAGAAAAGTATCTTGCATTAGATATTTTACAGAAATGACCAACACCAGAAAAGAGTAGAGCAATGCCTACAAGATAATCAGGGAAAGAATATGTGAGCTAAGAATATTACATACATTCAAGTTGTCCTTCAAATCCAAAAACTATAAATGGTGTCAGTATGCAAGAAATTTAGGGATTATTGTTCCCAAGAGTCCTCTTTGAGGAAATTTCAAAAAGCTAAACTGAGGCCAGGAGCGGTGACTCACGCCTGTAATCCCAACACTTTGGGAGGCCGAGGCGGGCGGATCACGAGGTCAGGAGATCCAGACCATCCTGGCTAACATGGTGAAACCCCGTCTCTACTAAAAAAAAAAAAATACAAAAAATTAGTCGGGCCTGGTGGTGGGCGCCTGTGGTCCCAGCTACTCGGGAGGCTGAGGCAGGAGAATGGCGTGAACCCGGGAGGCAGAGCTTGCAGTGAGTTGAGATCGTGCCATTGCACTCCAGCCTGGGCGACGGAACGAGACTCCGTCTCAAAAAAAAAAAAAAAAAGCTAAACTGAGAAATGACTGAGAAAATCTTGAAAAAAATAACTTGCTGGTGATCACTGAATGTATTTAAGTGCAGAAGTGAAATGGAAACAATGTGGAGTTAAGGCTGACAAAAATAGAAGGTAAAGTCCATGTGCCTGTCAATGTATAAATGATACAATTGACAAAAATTGTGAGGATAAAGGAGAAAGAAACCTTGTTTATGATAAATCAGAGACAAAGAGTAACACTGAAAACTGACAAATCAACTAATAGCAGTATAAGCAAATTTAACAAAATAAAAGTAAGCATAAAGAAAATCATGTTATGGAATAAAATTGTGTGGTAGAAGGCGGGTAGGAGAAGGAGAAAACAAGTTCATTCTATCATTACTGACCATAGATCTAATAGTGTCTTAGAGAAATGAAGAACTAGAGCAATAAGATGAAAATGAATAAATCTGCAACTGGCATTAAGCAGAGATAAAATGAAAGACAGTATTTTCCATTTGCCTAATACCAGCAGTATGAGATAATGTGGATATCTGTACATCAGCAGCTGATCCTGTCCCATATGACTGCAGATTAGCACTTTAGAATCACAAGCAATTCAGAATGCCTTTGAGCCCTCCTGAAATATATTGTAAAAGCCAGAATGTTACTTCCGAAATTCTGTTTTATTGAGATTTGTCTCTCAACTAGACGACAAATTTTCATTGTAATTGACTGGATTTCAAGGCCATTAACCCAATAGCTAACTGATAAGTCTGTAAGATATTAAGAGAGATGAACTCACTTGGATGACTCATTTTTAATTTTTTTTCTTTTTAGTTAACAAACAGATTAGAAAAAGTACATATGCAGGGGTGGATCCCTGTTTCTTGGGCCTGAAAGTTACAATTTTGGTAGCTCTCTTTAGAAAAACAGAATATAAAATTACAAATATAAATTTATTTATAAAAGTGGCTATTTAAGATAAAATAAATTTCAACAAATTACTAGTAATTTTTAGAGTTAGGTCCTTTTCTCCTGAGATCTCTTTTTAAAAAGATACCTGAAATGCTTACCTGGAAATGATTGTTGCTTGTAACCTTGCTTCTGCTCTTCACCTAGAACACTCTCAAACTCCTAGCAATTTCTAATACTCAAAGGGTCTTTATAGATGAGGCCCAGAAAACCTAACCTTCATTAGCTTCATTTGTAAATCTATATGTGGCAAAAATGATGTCATTAACTTAACATCTTTTAAATGCGTAATGGTAATCAATTCTTCTCACTATTCATAGTAACATCTGCTAAGTTAATGGCATAATGATTTTCTATGATGATGTGTTGAGTATGTAGTAGATCATAATACATGTAAGAAATAATCATTTATTGAACTTGCTTACAATTATTTTTAAAATGTCCTTAACCTTGCTGTGATGACTTTCTTGATGTATTAAATTGCCTAGGGTAAAGTCCACAGTTATGAAGTCAAATATTAATATAAGTGTTGCTTTGAAGGGATTTTGCAAATGTAGTTCAAGTCCCTAATCAATGAACTTTAGATAATGGAGATTATCCCGGATTATCTGGTGAGCCAGACTTAATCAGATAAAAGGCCTTAACACTGGGGCCTGTTGTGGGGTGAGAGGAGGTGGGAGGGATAGCATTAGGAGATATACCTAATGTAAATGACGAGTTAATGGGTGCAGCACACCAACATGGCACATGTATTCATATGTAAAAAACCTGCACATTGTACACATGTACCCTAGAACTTAAAGTATAATATATATATATATATATATGTGAAGAAATTCTACCAATGAAAGTTTCTGCCTGTGCCGAGCCTGCCATGATCTTTTCTTCTTGAGTTAGTGCTACATATTTTGAACTTGCTCACTCAGCCCAACAAACCCATAAGTCAACTTCTTGTAATAAATCTCAATATGAAGTCCTGCTGATTTTACTTCCCTGGTTCCCCTCTGACTGATACACTTTCCATGAAGTACACTATCACAGGATGATGGCAAAAAAAAAAAGTAATGTGTTCTTTTTATAACAAAGAGGCTGATTTGTCAAATTTCCTGTGGTTTGTGGCTGGAGATGGTGGAATACCACTGGTAAAAAAAAAAAAAAATTATGAACCAGAAATACCATTTGACTCAGCAATCCCATTACTGGGGTACATAAAGGACTATAAATCATTCTACTATAAAGACATATGCACACGCATGTTTATTGCAGCACTCTTCACAATAGCAAAGACTTGGAACCAACCCAAATGCCCATCAATGATAGACTGGATAAAGAAAATGTGGCACATTTACACCATGGAATACTATGCAGCCATAAAAAAGAATGAGTTCATGTGCTTTGCAGGGACATGGATGAAGCTGGAGGCCATCATTCTCAGCAAACTAACACAGGAACAGAAAACCAAACACCACATGTTCTCACTCATAAGTCGGAGTTGAACAATGAGAACACATGGACACAGGGTGGAGAACATCACACACCAGGGTCTATCGGGTGGTAGGGGGGAAGGGGAGGGATAGCATTAGGACAAATACCTAATGCATGTGGGGCTTAAAACATAGATGATAGGTTGACAGGTGCAGCAAACCACCATGGCACATGGATACCTATGTAAAAAACCTTCACGTTCTACACATGTATCCTAGAACTCAAAGTAAAATAAAAATAAAAATAAATAAATAAAAATAAAAGTTGAAAAAAAAGAAAATTTATGTCTACTTGAATACACAACTGAGACATAGAATTCAGCATCTGGATGGCAAGGAAGCACAACAAGATTTAGGACAAAGCTGAAACCCAATGCAAGGAACCCAAGGAATCCAATAACATGATCCAAGAGCTGAAATATTAAATAGCTATTTTAAGAACCCAACTGAACTTCTAGAACTTAAAAATTTACTACAAGGATTTTATAATACAATTAGAAGTTTTAACAGCCGAATAGACCAAGCTGAGGAAAAACCTCAGCACTCAAAGACTGGTTCTTCAAATCAACTCAGTCAGACAAAAATAGAATTTTTATAAAAGGACCAAAACCTCTGAAAACTATGAGATTATATAAAGAGACCAAATCTAGGACTCACTGATAATCCTGAGAGGAGAGAAAATAAGCAACTTGGAAAATATATCTGAGGATATAGTCCACAAATATTTCCCCAATGTTGCTAGAGTGGTTGACACACAAATCCAAGAAATACAAAGAACCCTGGCAAGATACCATAAAAGAGGGCCATCCCCAAGGCACATAGTTAGCAGATTCACCAAGGTCAATGCAAAAGAAAAAAAAAAGGCAGTTAGAAAGAATGGTCAAGTCACATACAGAGAGACCACATCAGGCTAGCAGTAGACTTCTCAGAAGAATCCTTACAAGCCAAAAGAGATTGGAGACCTATTTTCAAAATACTTAAAGAAGAAAAATTCCATCCAATAATTTCATATCCCTCCACACCAAGATTCATAAGTGAAAGAGAAATAAAATGTTTCTCAGACAAGCAAATGTTGAGAGAATTTATTTCAATGTGATCAGCCATAATTACAAGAGTCTCTTAAAGGCATCCTAAATATAGAACCAAAAGAGCAACACCTACTACCACAAAAACACACTTAAGTGCATAGCCCACAGTTCACTATAAAGCAACTATACAATCAAGTCTACATAACAACCAGCTAAGAACATAATGACAGGATCAAAATCTCACATACAAGTACTAACCCTGAATGTAAATGGGCTAAACACCTCACTTAAAAGACATAAGGCAGCATGCTGGTTACAAAAACAAGACCCAACCATCTGCTGTCTTCAAGAGACCCATCTCACATGTAACAATGCCTACAGCCTCACAGTAAAGAAATAGACAAAGTTGTCCCATTGAAACAGAAAACAAAAAAGAACAGGGGTCCCTATTCTTAAATCAGATAAAACAGATTTTAAACAAATAAAAATTAAGAAGGGCATATGCGTATAATCCAACAAGAAGATTTAACTATCCTAAATAGACACATACCAATCATTGGAGCATCAAGATTCATAAAACAAGTTCTTGGCCTATGAAAAAAATTTAGACAACCACACAATAATACTGACAGACTTCAATACCCCACTGACAACATTAAACAGATCTTCAAGGCAGAAAACTAACAAAGAAACTCTAGGCTTAAACTCTACACTTGATCAATTGGACCTAATTGACAACTACAGAACACCCCATGGAACAACCAACAGAATATATATTCTTCTCATCTCCACACAGAACATATTCTAAGATCAACCACATGCTTTCTCACAAAACAATAAATGTCATTCATTTCAGAATTAGGAAAAACTATTCTAAAATTCACATTGGACCAAAAATAAAGAGCCCAAATAGCTGAAGGAATCCTAAGCAAAAAGAACAAAGCTAGAGGCATCACATTACCTGACTTCAAACTATACTATAAGGCCACAGTAACCAAAACAGCATGGTACTGACACAAAAACAAACACATACACCAATGGAAAAGAATAAAAATCTCAAAAATAAAGCTGCGTACCTACAACCATCTGATCTTCAATAAGGCCTACAAAAACAACCAATGGAAAAAGGACTCTGTGTTCAATAAATGGTGCTGAGATAACTGGCTAGCCATATGCAGACAATTGAAACTGGACCCTTATCTTTCAACATATACAAAAAAATTAACTAAGGATGAATTAAAGATTTAAATATAAGACCCCAAACTAGAAAAATTCTGGAAGAAAATCTAGGATATACCCTTCCTGACATCAGCCTTGGCAAAGAATTTTTGGCTAAGCCCCAAAAAGCAATGGTAACAAGAACAAAAGTTGATAAATGGAACCTAATTAAATAAAAAAGCTTCATCAAAGCAAAACAAACCACCAACAGAGTAAACAGACAACGTACAGAATGGGAGAAAATATTCACAAACTATTCATCTGACAAAGATTTGACATCCAGCATCTATTAAAAAAAAACTTAAATCAACAAGCATAAAACAACACTATCAAAAAATGGGAAAAGAACATGAATGGACACGTCCCAAAAGAAGACATACAAGTGGCCAAGAAACATATGAAAATTACTCATCATCACTAATCATCAGAGAAAAGCAAATCAAAACCACAATAAAATACCTTCTCACACCAGTCAAAATGGCTATTATTAAGTCAAAAAACAACAGATTCTTGCAAGGCTGTGCAGAAAAGGGAAGGCTTATACACCATTGGTAGGAATGTAAATTAGTTCAGCCACTGTGGAAAGCTGTTTGGAGATTTCTCAAATAACTTAAAACAGAGCTACCACTTGACCCAGAAATCTCACTACTGGAAATACACCAAAAGGAAAATGCATTCATGTGTTATCACCATGCTATTCACAATAGCAAAGACATGTAATCAACTTAGGTACTCATCAATGATGGATTGGATAAAGAAAATGTGATACACACACACACACACACACACACACACACACCATGGAATACTATGCAACCATAAAAAATATGAAATCATGTCTTTTGCAGCAATACTGATGAAGCTGTAGGATACAATCCTAAGCAAATTAATGCAGGAACAGAAAGCCAAATACCACATGTTCTCACTTATAATTAAGGGTTAAACACTGAGCACACATGGATGTAAATATGATAAAAATAGTCACTATGGACTACTAGAACAGGGATGGAGTGAGGGGCATGGTTTGCAAAACTACCTATTGGGTACTACGCTCATTACCTGGGTGCAATATACCCATTTACCAAACCTGCACATGTGTTCCCTGTATCTAAAATAAAAGCTGAAATTTTTAAAAAGTAAAAAATAAAGTAAACAAATAAATACACAGCTTATCTTAAAGTACCCTCAAGTTCCCATATGATCATAAGCTTAGGAACCTCAAGCCTCCAACTTCTTGCCTGCCTGGCCACATAACTTATTTAGAATCCTGGACAGTAGTTTGCTCAGATTAGTGAGAAACAGCCAGTGTCTAGATGAATCAGGTCACATTCCTCTTTAAATCCTCTGAAGGCTTCCCTTTATACTTAAACCAAATGTTTTGCCCAGGCAACATGGTCCCACATGACATGACCCCTGAGCCCCCTCTAATCTTATCTGATACCAGTCTCCTCACTCCATTCTAGCAATGGTGACCTCTTTTCTGTCCCTGGAACATGTCAATTTTGTTCTCAGTGGTTTTATACTTGTTTCCTGTGCTTGGGACATTCTGCCCCAACATCTTTGTAGAACTTTCTACCTTAGGATTTAGCTTAAATGTCTGAGAGACCTTCACTGATGTTCTTCCTAATGTCACCTTATTATATTATCTTGTTTTATTTTCTTCTTAGCTCTTATCAATATCATTCTCCAAACTTATAATCTTTAACTATTTATTTACTTACTATTACCTATCTCTCTTCCTAGACAATAAATTCAGCAGCAGTAGACTTTGTTTGCCTTTGTATACCATATATCCCTAGCACCCAGCATTCTATCTGGCTCATGGAAAAGGGACTCAAAATGTATATTTGTTGAATATATGAGCACATGAATGAAGGAACTTTCAGGCATGCAAAGGAGTTGGCTCACTCCTCACCCTTTGGAATCCCTGCATTCCAGAGACCTGGGGACCCTATAATATTCATAAAAGGGTGATTCTCCATGTCACATATATACATATACATCCACTTAACCACAACCAAGTTCTTAAAAATTAACATCTAGTGTTATCAGTAACCACTTACATTCACTATTCCCTACCTGGGAAAATATGACATTTATACACTCATCACTTCACTTTATAGTTGGCTGCCTGACAAGGTTTATTATAATGATAGCCAAAAGCTGTTTTCACAGTGATGAAAAGGAAAGATGTGGTGGTCAGGAAAGTATCCAAAACAGTTTTTCTATAATAAAATGATTGAAGGATCTTAACATAGAAGAATTGGTTTATATATTGTCTTCTGGTCTTTCCCTTGCCTGCTAATTGGCAACTAACTATATCAGCTGAACAACAGTGGAAAACTCACAAAGATACCCTGGCAACAAAGGACTTGGAAGCTATGTAATGTAGTATGCAATGACTACCTGTCTATGAGTGTACAGCATTCTGAAAACTCCTAATTCACATTCTTCCTCCTATTCTGTGTCCTATTTTGTGTCTTCTAGACAAATCCTTATTTATCAAACTTTTATGTGCATAAGAATCACCTGGAGGTCTCATTAAAATACAAATTCTCATGCAACAGATCTGGGGTGGGTCCTGAGATGCTGCATTTCTAAGGAGCTCCCGGGTGATGGCCATGCTGCTATCCACTGCCCAGATCTTGATGTCAAGGTTCTGATTTCTAAATCTAAGCTCTAGGTGAGTATTGTCAAATGTCCTTTTATTTCAGCCACCACCCAGTAACAAACAGGCAACAAAGCAACGGGTTGGTGAGAAAGAGTGGTGATGATTAATCAAAATACTTTAATAGTTTTCATATGACTCTCAAATAATGGTTGCTTGGGACCTGTTGAACCTTTTAAATATGTTGTTCACATATTAATGACTTCTGTTTTATAGACCCAAAATTTTGGTGTGTGTGTGTTGTATTTGTGAATTTTGAGATAATTTAGTGTTATGTAAATAAAAATGTAGAGCAATAGGGAGGATTTCTACTTTTTAAAATGCCCCTGAGTTTTCTGTTCATTCTGGATGTTTAGTATCCAAAAGGTCCTGAGGTGAGCCATGTGTAGCAATCTCTCATTTATCATATAGTCAACGCATGTATCTACAAATGCTTTCTTCCTGCATTTTAATTATTTGTTCAAGTAAGAACTTTTATATGATATCAAAGATTATTTTTCTTTACTGGTGCTAGATTTAAAATTATATTCTAAAACAAAGATTTTAATAAAAGCTTATGTGTATATTTTTGACCTGTAGCTTAAGGGCTAATGTGAAACATTGTGTGTTTCAATAAAACACTATGTATTGTCTCCAGCACACCCTTCTGGGTTGTTAGATTCTAGTTGAGTTCACTGTTTTTGAACTATTTTTGCCCCTCTTTTCAATTGCAAGCCACTGACAGATATGCAAACTTTGTTTTATCTACCAGAGATTTGACTTCCTCTTCTCCTTGGAAACACCACTTTCGGGATCTACTTGCAAATTGGACTGGTCTGCTACCTTGCACAAATTGTCAACTCTCCAAACTTTTCAATCTTATGTGTGTTTTTTTTCAACATTTAACTACAACTTTCCAAACTAACATTTTCAGTTTTTCTCCCTCCCACCTAAGGACATTACCAAGAATTAAAACCTGACATCCCAGATCCCTATACAGACTTTTGGTTGCCTTGCAGCTGTCCCTTTCTCCCACGATCGTCGGGACTTCAAAACAGCTGACCTTTGCCACCACCCGGCAATATAAATTCAAGTGGTTTTGTAGGAGCAACATCAGCAAGAACCCCTGAGAGACTATTTCTGAGACTCTGCTTTGCCCCACCCGGGAGCTTTAGAATCACTTTTAGGTTGTTCAGCAATGAGTGATATTCATTTTTCTTAAACAAAAGGGGGATGAGACTGGCAATGCTGAACTTTACCTCAGTCCAGTGCTCCTGGAAAGTGAAGACATTTAAGAAATCTCTCTACCTTTTCATGTTCTAGAAACAGCTAACCACAAAGGACTCCTCTCCTCTCATATATTCCAAGACCTTCTCTTTCCTTCCTCATGAGTCCTATAAGAATCACAGATGACTTCCTCGTCTTCCTACCTCTACAAAAGCTCAGACCTCTTTTCTTTTCTTTGAGATGTTCCTGTTTAATGAACTTTCTCCGTATTGCAGTAGGCTGAATAAAACCATCTCTTTAATTGTTTCATACATTTTGTCTTTCACAGAGCAACAGCTACAACAAAACAAGTCACCTGAGGTATCATTAATAGAGCATTTTCTCCACATTGTTTCAAGTTTTAAAGATTTTACAGATACAATGTGAATGGGTTCTGGGGACTTTATTGGCAAAACCTGACTCAGAGGCAGTTCTAAGTAGCTTCCAGGATTTTGAATAAGGCATATCAAAGAGGGGTTTCAAGCTGTTTAAGAACCAACTGGGAACAACTTGAAAGCTAAAGGCAAAGTGCGAAGAAAGATGTTTCAAGTTGAAAGGGAAAGAAAGAGAATACAAAAGGACATAAAAAACCCAGCAGGTATGGCTAAAACATCACCTGGGGATTTTAAAGTGTTTGAAAACTGTCCCAAGTTCCAAAGTGAGAGTTTAGGACATTGAAAGTGAGACTAGCAAAATGCCTGTCATTGTACAACTGCCAAAAACCTATGCACGAGGTAATTATGGAGATTGCAGCAAGGTGGAAAAAATGCAGTGCAAAGACGTAAGGTAGACTCTGCAATGATAGTGTGCAGGAGAAATATATTGGTAATTGAAGTTTTTTTTTTTGAAGTGTTATTTTATAATAACAATTTTTAAATTCATCAGTATCCTTCTGAAAAGGAGAGGAACAATTTTAAATGAAAATAATAAAAATAGGTAATACAGTAAAAATGACTGGTTTTAGAAATAAGAGCAAGAATAAGCTACTAGGGAATTTGATTTGAATACTATTTGAACAGGGGAGGCTGAATTTTGAAATATTAATAGCATAAACACCTGAGTCAGTTTTTCAGCATTCCCATCTAGGCTCTACCTTTACTATCTATGTGAACTTAGGTCAATTATTTAAATTCTTTATGCCACAAATTCTTTATATAGAAAATGTGGGGAATAGTAAGTCCCACATTGTAGAACTATTTAGTGGAATAATAATACAGGACATTACCAATAAATAAAATGTATCAAAGTCTTACTGGGTATCAGGCACTGTGCTAAGGGCTTCACATGGGTTATATCATTTAATGTTCACAGAAACATTATGATGATAACTAAGATGAAGCCTATTTTCAGTTGAGGAAACTAAGGCACAGAATGTTTACTTGAATTGCTTAAGTTTACAAAGCTAGCAAGTAGTAGAACCTTGTTTTGAAACCAGTCTTATGCTTAAAATTTCATCTTTATACCTTTATCATTTCCATGGCTTATTCTCTTTAGAAATTGCAATTCCCACCCCCACCCCAAAAGACATCCATTATCACCTTATAACTTATCGGGTATAAAACTGTAATTTTGAAGGTCCCGACATGATGTAGAAGGACCAGGAGTGGAGAACAAGCATGGAGAGGCAGATAAGATGAGACTATGTCCATTATCAATGTATTGCCCAAGCTTTTTGATGCCTGCTCTGTGATGACAGACTCAAGCCTACAATATGTCTCCTTTGCTAGCTGTCATGATGTTGAGCTCTGTCACTAAAGGGTAATGGAGAGACACTGGAGGAGAAATGGATTTCTTTTCCAAGTTCCAGGTTCTCTGTGCTCCTCTCCCAAGAATCCTGCCCTGAAGTTTCTCCAGCACTAGGCTCTTATAGCATGACTTCTCCAGTACCAAGCTCTTGCAGTGATTTTTCCAACACCATACTCCTGCAATGCAGGTAAGGCTTCTCCAGAACCCGGAGCTAGCAGTTTCCCCTGTCAGCAGTATGCCACCTATCTGATACCACTCCATGAACGGTTTTCCATAATATCCTTGGCAAGCAAGAGGCCAACTGTGTGACTCTTCCCTGTGAACAGCCTTCCCTGTACCCTCTTAATGGTTCTGCAGTGAGTTCTGAGAAACAGCACCTCCCTGTGGATAGTTTCTCCTGGAACCCTGGTGGTAGGTTTCTGGTAACTTCCACGTACAGCATCTCCGTGGGTTTGCCATTCAGTGAGGCATGGAAAACACTGCTCAGCCCTGGGATGGGTGGGACTCTTCCTTGGTCAGTATATCTCAGGCATGAGAAGTAGTGGCTGCTCTTTCATTTTCCTATTCCTATATTCCTTAGAGTTCTGTTTACTTCTTACTAGTCAATTTTCTATAATATGCATGTATCAAATCTAAAATCAGAACAAAAATATTGAACCTAATTTTTAAACATGTCTATCAACCATAGTTTCTTTTCAGTTATCACTTATTCTTTTTCCTTTCTATGATGGCTAGTTTCTCAGAAAGGTGTCAGCTTTCTTTAGTAGGTGTCCCATAGGCACCTCCATCTCAACATATCTTAGAAACTAATGTCATTTTCTAACTCTATCCCATCTTCGTCTGTATTTCCTCTCTCAATGATAGTCTTTTTACCTCAACATAGATATCCAAACTAGAAGACTGATCGACATACATGTATTCATCTCTTATTGGGCACATAATCCTTTAAATTCAAACTCCTTAATATATCTCAAGTTAGTTATTTCCTTTCTAGGTTTTCCTTATCTTCAAAATCATAATAGACATCATCTAGTGAATGGTTAGTGTGCTAGCTATTGTGCTATAATTAACCCACATAACTCCAAGAGGCAGGCATCATTATCCCAATTTTACAGATGAAAAATAAACTGAGACTGAATAGGGTGAATAATTTATTCAGATATAAACAAATAGTAGAAGGCGAAGTGATGATTCAAAAGCAGAGAGCTGACTGCACACAGCAAGTTCCCATTACTATAATATTGCTGCCTTCAGTCTAGCCCCATTATAATGCATCTACCGCAGTTTTCAGAACGCTTTCTAAAATGCAAATCTGGTCATGACACTTTCTTGTTTTAAACATTTCAACAGGAATTTTCTTTCTGGATAGGATTTAATAGGTAGTTGCAGGTTATCATTCTCACTGCACCAGATAGGAAAAAAAAAACCAGATAAATTACAAATGATATGTTTAAAGCCATCAGAAGGCCGTGGAAGCAATGATGACCAAAATAACTAAATTCCAGAGATGGTAGGGCCCTTCCTAGATGAGCTAAAATTGCCAAGTATTTTCTTCTTTCTGGGGATTTATTATGTTTTGGCATTGCTAAGAAACAGACCTGCATTCGACTGAGAGACTCTCTCATGGGAAAGTAAATTTGGAAGTGTTTTGATGGCTATGTGGGTTGGTGTGATGTATTGGAATCTAGAGAAATGTCACAGCTTTGGCCAGTCTTTCCCATAGGACATTCTCTGAGCCCTGGGGTGGTGTGGGAGACTGTGGATTGGACTGAAAATGCAGAGTAATGTTTTCTGCAGTTTTGCAGTACGTGGGAGACAATACCCCACTAAAAGGAGAAGCCTAAAGCAGACATTTGAAATCAGAAGTGGACTAAGCCTAACTAAATCTGTACCTCAGCACTGACCCGGCTCAAGTACTAATTAGATTAAGGTCATCAGTGTCTCATTCTCTCTGCCGAATTAAGGAAAAGAGTGAACCATTGCCGACAGAAAAGAATATTAATTTCAGTGTCTATAGAGCTTTTAAATTTTCTGTCATATAATAAAAAATTACAGGGCTTGCAGAGAAGCAGGAAAAATGAGACTAAAAACCAAGAGGAAAAAAATATATATTAGAAGCAGACCCAGGGATTATCCAGATTTTGGAGTTAGTCAGCCAAGACTTTAAAAATTACCATTATAAACATGTTTCAAAAACAGAGGGAAAAGATGAGCAAAATGGATGAGAAAAATTTATCTAAGAACTAGAATCTGTATAAAAGAGATTCAAGTGGCATTCTAAAACTGAAAGTATATAAATATGTGTGTATATATATAATTTCAGATATACATACATATATAATCTGAAACTGGGAACTGATTAGATGGGCTTAAAAGCAGACTGGTCAATATAAAATATACAAACTGAAGCCAACCTAAGGAAATAAAACGTTTTTCCATTTTATGTATTCCATTATTTAATTCCACTTATTAAAAGAGCATCAAAAACATTTGTGATATAATTAAACAGTCTAACATATGTGTAATTGCTATTCCATAACAGAAGAGAGCAGGAATGAGAATAAAACATAATTTGAAAAAAGATAATGGCTGAGAAGTATTCAAAATTGAAAAAAGATGCATTTGATAAATTTCTATGAACCCCAAGTAGCATAAATACACACACAAAAAAAACAGTACTTAGACTCATCACAGTAAAACATCTGAAAACCAAGGCTAAAGAGAAGTATTTTAAAAGCAGCCAGAATAAGATGCATCAATAACATTAAGAGCAGGATTTTAAACAGGAACTATGGATGCAGGGAAATAAGTTAACTTTAAAAATTTGAAAAAAACCAAAAAAACAACAAAACAACCCTGACATCTAGAGCTTTAAATCCAATGAAAAATCCTTTCAGAGTCAAAATGAAATAAATGCATTTTTCAGACATGTAAAAGCTGGGAAAATTATTCACAAGCAGGCCCATATTTTAAGAAATTCTGTAGAAAATTCTTCAGACTGAAGGAAAATGGTCTCAGATGAAATTCGAGTGCCATAAGAAGGAATAAAGAGTACAAGAAAGAGCATTGTAACTTCTAGAACAATCACTTTAAGAATAGTACAAATAAATATAAACATTGAAGAGGTAATATAGGATATAAAATGATATAATTCAGAATGATTGATTAAAATATTTCAATAGCTCCCTATTTCTGATTAAATAAATGCCGAGTCCTTAGCATAGTTTACTAGATGCTCCGTGGTCTGGCCCCCACCTACCTGTCTAGCCTCATTTTCTTCATGCTCCTTCTAGAACCCAGCCAGAGGGAACTACATGTAGCTCCCTTAGCACACCATATTATTCATACCACCTTAGAGCTGCTTATACCACTCCTCTACCAGAGTATCATCCCCCGCTATTTTTTTTTTTAACCTGGCTCATAGCAACCTAACTTTTAACATCTAGCTCGGGTATACTCTGGTTTCCCTGAAAAGTCATCTCTGAATTTTCATGTGTTCCCATAGGATGCAGTACTTATCTCTACCATAGCCCTCGTTGTAGAATATAATTATTTGTCTACTTATCTATTTCCCCACTTCAATGTCAAGATCTCTGAAGGCTGGGTATCTACATATTATCTCTGCATCTTTAGCATCCAGCACAAATGCTACTATATGTAATATCTATCCTAGGAAAAGCTAAATACAAAAATGAACAAACATTATTTCAGTATCTGCTTGTCAAAGACTCTATGATATCACAGAGTGTATATACAATCTGCTTCAGTTCTCCAGAACTTTATTTGTAAATGGTGCATCAATACCCCAAACTTAACACATTCCAAACACATTTGACTTTACCTCTACTAACGCGTGTAAAACTCAGTTAATGTCTCAATATCTGAAGTCATTCATTGTAGCCAACTTGGGTTCATTTTGACTTCTGCTCCTTCCTCAACCTTGATATGTCCTTCCTCAACCTTGATATGTCCTTCCTCACTGTTTCCTTGTTTTCTCCCTCACCTTTGACCTCCTACTCATCCTTTAAGTCCCAGCTCAAATGTGACTGAATTCTTTCCCATGCTCCAGCCAGAATGAATCGAACTTTTTTCCTGGCATTTTCATGGAACCTCATTGGTGGTGTCATATGTCATCAATAATTTGCATCATTTTCTCTCGCAAGTAGTCATCAATAATTTGCATCTTTTTCTCTCACAAGTTGGTGAAGCTTTTAAAAGAAAATTATTTTCACTTGCAGAAAGGGCAAGTAAGAGGAAATATTTTCAAAACAGGGAAGTAAAGGAAGAAAAACTGAAGAAAGAAAATAAAAAACCAAAAGAAAGAAAACATCTTTTAAAAACTGTGGGGAAGTTACAGGAAATTTTAATAAGAAATCCAGGGGAAAAAATTCTCTTTGAGAATTTATTAGAGTCTTTTAGGTATTTTGGTTATTTCTGCCCAGCCATTAACCCCACCTCTTCGCCCACACATCTTCCCTGCCCATATGAAGAATTCATCTGTGGCTTCCTTCTGCCACAGATTATATAAAAGATTCTTCATAGAAGCAGGAACTCTCGCCACTGAAGAGAGGTGTTTGCTGCTGTCATTATTTACCTGTCTCTTTTGCTTCTTTCCTCTCCAGCTTTTGCATATTCTCTGTCTCCTCTTCATCTTGCCTCAATTCTGAATCCATTTTCTGTCTTGGTTTCCTCCTGTATGCATACCCTGTATCTGGACTATCTTTACAACTTTGTCCTATGTCTGGATCTTTTTTTACTGGTCATTCCTGTTTCATGTCTGTTTGTGGCTCACAAAGACAAGATAAGTACTTCCCATATTCATTCTTTTTTTTTTTTTTCAACAGGCTAGTGCAGTGGCACAATTTCGGCCTCCACCTTCTGAGTTCAAGAGATTCCCCTGCCTCAGCCTCCTGTGTAGCTGGGAAAACAGGTGCGCGCTACCATGCCTGGCTAATTTTTTGTATTTTAGTAGAGACAGAGTTTCACCATGTTGGCCAGGATGGCCTTGATCTCCTGACCTCTTGATCCACCTGCCTCGGTCTCCCAATGTGCTGGGATTACGGGCATGAGCCACCGCGCCCAGCCCCCATTTCATTCTTAAAGGTGAATCATCCTGGTGAAAAGTGATGGGATGACAGACTGAAATCCTTATCAGACACACTAAGAGTTATTTAGAGCTGTAGAGAAGTTTAAACCTTCCCTCTGGAGGTTGGGCAATTGAGCTTATTGAAGTAAACTGAAAATACGAAGATTAACAGGGAACAATATACAAATTTATTAATGTACACATATGCATGAAAACCCCACAAAATATGAGACTCAAAGAAGGGCCTGAGGGTTGGAGCTTAAATACCCTATTCACAGAGAAGAGGGAAATGGCAAATGGCAGGGTGGAGGGGGGAGGGTGAGAGGGGTAGCCAATTTTAGAGGAAGAGTAAATACTTTCTAGAGGAAATGAATGAGTCCAAGGAACAGAAAATAGCCTGGGACAAAGTTTCTCTGTGCTCTGAGGGAGGTGATGACAAGTTTTAAAAGGTGAGGGGTAGAACTGCACTGTGAACAAAGGTTGTCTTATTATGCAGGTAGTCTCTTAGGTTAAAAAAGAGTTATTTTAGAGCACCCTCCAGAGAAACAGGCAATAGCCTGTTTAGGTATGGTAATGACTTTTAATTTCTCCTCTGATAAATAACATTTCCTGGTTGTTTGATGAGATTCCTAGAGAGGGGGTTCAATACAGTTGCATTTCTTTAGGAAGAACCCTCCTCAGTCAGATAAGGGAATTCCAGAGAGAGCCCTCCCTGAACTTTGAAAGGAAAAGTGGGGTAGACAGCAGGAGAAGCCAAGAGAGAGACTGGTTCCGAGGCCTTTCAATCCACTTTGTTCAAAGCACTCAACATGCCAAAGTGGCATATTTTGGAGTATCATTTTCTGAGCCACCAAAAAAGCCCTAAAGTTATGGCTTCATTTTTAAGAGGAATGAGTAGAAACCATAGATTGCCCTCACAAGAGCAAGCAAAGAGAAATTCTAAGAAAATGTTTTTTTTTTTAAAAAACAACACCTGATAATAATTAGACTGTAAACTATGGTAATGAAGTATGACAGCTGTACCTTGCCTATAAGTAGAATTTCAACAACAACAAAAATGTTGACCAGCTGTTCTCCCTTTCCATAAGAGACAAAGCAAAGAGGAGACTCTTAAACTTCCCTAACTGTGGACATAAGGAAACATCTTTCTACCGCAAACATTATTATTTCTCAAGGATGATGTTGAACCCCAGCTCAGAGGATTTTAGAAGTTTTGAAACCACAGATCTCAGACAGCTTCATTTAATTCTGATTTTTTCTGATTGTTACAAGTTGAAAACTTAAACTTTTTATTAATTATTTTAAATGAGCTTCCCTGCAGTGTCCATGTGCTTTCTGAGTGCTTCACTGAGAATCAGGTTGTGTTACCTGTTCTTTCACCGGACCCCTCTTTGCTGGAAGAATTTTTCTACAGAATTATTCCTCAAACTTTTAAGAACTCTGAAGACTATAATAGTCTGAAAAATAAAGAATTATTTTGTACATCTTGTTTCTATATCTTTAGAGATCATTCACTTATAGTTTCTAACTTAAGCTTTCTTGTCTTCTCATCACACCAGCCTACCACTGCAGCTGGAAGACTTTAAGACAATACATTTTAAGTCATCTCTATTTAGAGTGCTTCACATGAAAATAAAACAAGATTGCCAGACACTGTGTTCTAAAGTGGTCTTATGATGGCTTCCTCCAGCATCAGTTTTGAAAATTAAGGTTATTTGGGGAGAGAGATTCTCATCCATGGAAGATTCATAGATACATGTTCATGGCATTCTAACTTCAGAAAAGGAACAAAATAAAAATATTCATTTCATATATCCCAGCCTGTTGGCTCTCCTATCTGAGAGCACACATCAGCAGCTGAACTATAAATCTTAACAGTCAAACCACACTTTGTTTCACTGCAAACTACAAGGCAAACACTTGTTATTTTCATGCTTTTCTACTCTATTTTTAAATGACTAAGTTTCCTGAAGAGGGATAATAGAGGTGTATGATGGCTGAGAACTTACTTTCAAAAAGTGACGGGGCCTCTGGAGTTTGGGGACGCTCTTCCTCTGGCTCTTTCCTAAAGTATTTCTCAGGGTCTAGAAGGAAAGCAGGTTTATTCACTTCAGGCAGCTCTTCCAGGGCTCCAATGCTTAATGACCTAAATGTACCTTCACAACAGCA
Source organism: Gorilla gorilla gorilla (assembly GCF_029281585.2). NCBI lineage: Eukaryota > Metazoa > Chordata > Mammalia > Primates > Hominidae > Gorilla > Gorilla gorilla. The sequence continues at coordinate 178,614,056 of NC_086017.1, forward strand.
GGTTTTAGAGGAAGACAGGGAGAAAAAGGGTACAATATCATTAACTCCTTGGAAAGAGCTAGCACATTTCCAAGTTAACTTTTATAAATTTAACCTTCCTGTTACTCAGCTGGTACAGCTGCAGTGATCTGCAAACCCTATAAACACAGCTGTTCAAAATAAATCCATAGTGCTTTTTATTCAAAGGAACCAAAAGGAACTCAAGGCTTCCCATTCATTTTTTTTTTTATTTTGTATTTTTCTGCTATTTTCCCTTGAAAATGAATATTCTGCAGTTTTGGAAAAGCTCCAGTTTTTCTTTTATCTACAAGAAAATTGTATCTTTTGTGAAATGGAATCTATTTTTTTCAGTGTTTAGTTTAACAACACATCTAAAATTTTGAATTGGCAGGTACTTTTTAAATAATGTCATCAAGTAAACCAGAGCTGCGTTATTGTATTTATTATGCACACAATGAGATGATAGGAATCTATTTTAATCATGCTCTTAAAGGCAAAGTCTTGAACAAAGTGAAAGATATTTCTCTTTGCTTCATGTAATAATTGGATAATAGAATGGAAATCTATTTGGGATAAAATTTTATGTTTCTTTGTTAGTTCTGTGAAGGTAGGAACTGGGATTTTGTCACGATGGTGACTCAGTACCTAAGAAAAGGAAACTAATCCGTATTCAGCACCTGCTATGGAACAAGTCATGTTCTATGTCAGTGGATTTCAAACTATAACAGGCATCAGAATCATCTGGAGGGCTTACTAAAACATAGACTGCTATGTGACCCACCCCCTTGGCTTCTGACTAATGGAGGAAAGCAGGGATGGGGGTCTCATAATTTACATTTCTAATAAGTTCTAGTTGATGCTTACGGTGCTAGGCCAGGGACCACTCTTTGAAAACTAATGTGCTATGTCAAATTAGAGAAGAAATCTTCACAACATGTCAGGTATCGTTGTGCCATTAAGACAGATGAGGAAACTGAGGCTTAGGATGCTTTAGTAATTTGTGTCTCAGTTCATATAACTGTTAAATAGTTGATCATGGACTTAAGTTGAAATATGTTTAATCCCAAAGGTTATGCTCCAAGGTATAACAATAACAACATTACTAATAAGATTGTATTGGTTGCTATAATATGCCAGGCAGTAGTCAAAGTGCTTTACATATCTATCTCGTGTAATCCTAACAAAAACTCCGTGGAGTAGATTAGTTGATAAATGGGCATTGAATGTTAACAAATAATTATGCACCATTTTTACAGCAAAATTTCATCAGAAATTTAAAAATCAACATATCTGCTCTATGAAAGTGTGACATTCCCTTGGACACAAGTTGAAAAGATATTTGTAGTAAGTAACATATTTTCATTATAAAATAAAGCTTCAGGAAGGATTCTTATCTATGTTTCTAAGCAATATACCTTAGTATAATAATGACTCCTTTGTTTTAGGTTACTGGTCTTATAATTCTTTTCTGGTCAGTCAACGACTAGACTAATGCATTGTTCTGTGTGGCTTCAGGATTTCTGACGAGCAAAAATAGTTTTTATTCATCTTCATTTCTTAAATACTTAAGGGAAAGAATAAAAATTCTGGTGCCATCTCTTTTTTTAGAACTGTATCAGGTACTTCACACATATTTTCTGACTAATATAGTAAGGATATTTGTCCCCTCTGAATCTTATGTGGAATTGTAATCCCCAGCATTGGAGATGGAGCCTGGTAGAAGATGACTGGATTATGGGCATATATTTTTCATGAATTGTTTGGTGCCATTCCCTTGGTGCTGTTTTTGCAATAGTGAGTGGGTTCTCACAAGATCTGATGGTTTAAACGCGTGTGGCACCACCCCCAACTTGCTCCTACTCTCACCATGTGACGTTGCCTGCTTCCCCTTCACCTTCCACCATCACTGTAAGGTTTCTGAGGCCCTCACCAGAAGGTGGGCAAATGTTGGTGCCATACCTGAACAGCCTGCAGAACCGTGATCCAATTAAACCCCTTTTCTTTATAAATTACCTAGTATCAGACATTTCTTTACGGCAATGCAAAAATGGCCTGACACAGAAAATTGGTAACAAGAGTGGGGCATTGCTATAAAGATACCTGAAAACGTGCAAGTGGCTTTGGAACTGGCTAATGGGCAGATGTTGGAAGAGTTTGGAGGACTCAGAAGACAGGAAGATGAGGGGAATTTTGGAAATTCTTAGAGACTGGTTAAATGGTAGTAGCCAAAGTCCTGATAGTGATGTGGACAGTGAAGTACAGGCTGACAAAGTCTCAGATGGAAATGAGGAACTTACTGGGAACTGGAGCAAAGGTCACCCATATTATGCCTTACCAAAGACCTTAGCTGCATTGTGTTCATGCTCTAGGCATCTGTGGAAGTTTGAACTTAACAGTGATAATTTAGGGTATCTAGCAGAAGAAATTTCTACACAGCAGAGCACTCAAGATGTTCCCTGGCTTCTTCTAATAGCCTAGCTTAGATATGGGAGCAAGAAATAAAGTTGGAAATTATATTTAAAGAAAAAGCAGAGTATAAATGTTTAGGAAATTTGCAGCCCAGTCATGTGGCAAACAAACAAATTTAAAAAAAGCATTATCAAGAGAGAAATTCAAGCAGGCTGTGGAGCAACCACTTGCTAAAGAGATCTGTATAACTAAAAGAGATCCAAGACCTAATATCCAAGACAACAGGAAAAAGGCCTTGAAGGCCTTCTAGACAGCCCCTCCCATCACAGGCCCACAGGCATGGAAGGAATACACCACTGTTCTCCATATCCCTGCAGCTCCAGCTCCAGCTGTGGCTCAAAGGGCCCCAGATGCAACTCAGGCAGCCACTCCAGAGTGTGTAAGCCATAACTTTGGTGGCTTCCATGTGGTGTTAAGCCTGCAGGTACACAGAGTGCAAGAGTGAAGGAGGCTTGACAATCTCACCTCGATTTCAGAGGATGCAAGAGAAATCCTGGGTGCCCAGCAAGAAACCTGCAGCAGGGCATACCCCTCACAGAGAATATCTGGTAACACAGTGCTAGTGTTACTGGGGGGTCCTTGCTCCCAGAGCTCCCAAGATGGTGGCGGGCTGCTTCCAAAATGGTGGTGGGCCATTTCCAAGATGGTGGTAAGCCTCGTGTTGTCTGACCTGGGGTTCTTGGCCTCACGGATTCCAAGGAATGGAATCCTGGGCCATGCGGTGAGTGTTACAGCTCTATTAGAAGCCGTGGGTCATGGAAGAGAACCATGGAACCCAGTGACTAGTGTTCAGCTCAATTAGGACGAACCAGGGCACTTAGCCGTGCAGGAACAATGGCAAGCCTTTAGCCCGATCAGGAGCGGCAATGAGAGCCTTGCTGGATCAGGAGCACAGCAGACACCCTGCCAGATCCAGAAGGATGGAAGTCAGCGGTGGGTCTGTGAAGGTGGCCAGCAGCAGTGGTGGACGGCGACTGAAAGCTCAGCCCGAGCCATAACAAACATGGACCAGAAGAGTGCAGTTGCAAGATTTAATAGAGTGAAAGCAGAGCTCCCATACAAAGGGAGGGGACCCAAAGGGGGTTGCCGTTGCCGGCTCGAATGCCTGGGTTTTTTTTTTTTTTTTTTTTTTGAGACGGAGTCTCGCTCTGTCGCCCAGGCTGGAGTGCAGTGGTGCAATCTCGGCTCACTGCAAGCTCCGCCTCCTGGGTTCACGCCATTTTCCTGCCTCAGCCTCCCGAGTAGCTGGGACTACAGGCGCCCGCCACTGCGCCCGGCTAATTTTTTGTATTTTTAGTAGAGATGGGGTTTCACCGTGGTCTCGATCTCCTGACCTCGTGATCCGCCCACCTCGGCCTCCCAAAGTGCTGGGATTACAGGCGTGAGCCACCGCGCCCAGCCTGAATGCCTGGGTTTATATCCCGATCCTTGTCCCTCCCGCTGTGCTCTCAGGCAATAGATGATTGGCTATTTCTTTACCTCCTGTTTTTGCCTAATTAGCATTTTAGTGAGCTCTCTGATTGGTCAGGTGTGAGCTAAGTTGCAAGCCCCATGTTTAAAGGTGGAAGCGGTCACCTTCCCAGCTAGGCTTAGGGATTGTTAGTTGGCCTAGGAAATCCAGCTAGTCCTGTCTCTCACTAGTAGAGGGGAAATGTGGGGTTGGAGGTCTCATGCAGAGTCCCCACTGGGGCACTGCCTAGTGGAGCTCTGTAAAGAGGGCCACTGTTCTCCATACTTGAGAATGGTAGATTCACTGGCAGCTTGCATCCTGTGCCTGAAGAAGCTACAGGCACTCAACTCTAACCCATGAGAACAACCACAAGGGCTGTACCCTGCAGAGACACAGGGGCAAATCTGTGCAAGACCTTGGCAGCCCACCCCTGGTGCCACTGTGCCCTGGATGTGGGCATGGAATCAAAGGAGATTATTTTGGAGCTTTAAGACATAATGACTGCCTTGCTGAATTTCAGACTTGCCTGGAGCCTAGAGCCCCTTTCTTTTGGCCAGTTTCTCCTTTTAGAATGAAAATGTTTATCCAATGCCTATGCCCCCATTTTATCTTGAAAGTAAATGACTTTTTTATTTTACAGGCTTATAGGTGGAAGCAGCTTACCTTGTTTCAGATGAGAACTTTGAACTTTGTACTTTTAAGTTAATGCTGGAATGAGTTAAGACTTTGGAGGACTATTGGGAAGAATGGTTTTATTTTTCAATGGGAGAAGGACATGAAATTTGGAGGTGCCAGGGATGGAATGATATAGCCTGGATATTTGTCCCTGCCCAAATCTCATGTTGAAATGTAATCCCCAGTGTTGGAGATGGGGCCTGGTGAGAGGTGTTCAGGTCATGAGGGTGGATCCCTCACAGCTTGGTGCTCTCCTCATGGTAGCAAGTCCACAGAGATCTGGCTGTTGAAAGTGTGTAGCACCTCCCCCACTCCCTCTTGCTCCTGCTGTCACCCTGTGATGTGCTTGCTATTGCTTCACCTTCCACCAAGCAGATACCAACATTATGGTTCCTGTACAGCCTGCAGAACTGTGAGCCAATTAAACCTTTTTCTTTTTAAATAAATTATACAGTTTCTGGCATTTTTTTATAGCAATGCAAGAGTGGTCCAATACACTGACTGAGACCTTACACTTTTTCCGCTAGTATTCTGTGGAGCCTTGGACAGGTGACTTAATGTCCTGTACCTCACTTTTCTCCTTTGTTAAATGGGGTTCACAGGACATTACATTCATGCTTATTAAGGAATAGGAACATTCCTGACACACAGAGTAGACATTTGTATTCACACTAATCTGTTAAATAATATTATAAAAATACATTAACAACAGTGACTACTTACTGAATGATTTTTTTATAACTTCACCATAATAAGGTTTTTGTGTTTCTTTCATGCAGGTACTTCTTTCCTTATATTTTATACCTAAATTTATATCTTCTGATGGTCCGACACTGGAAGAAAATATTTCATGATGAAATACATTATTAACCACAGGGATGGAGAAACTCTTTCTGGCTATGTGTATCTTTGACCAAAAAAAAAACAAAAACAAAAACAAAAAATCTATTCCTGTGAACCGAAGTAGTGATATTTGTTTATACTAATCAAGCCCTATCTTTTAACAAAATGCCTGCTAGCCAGGTGATAATAGAAAAGAGTGAGAGCCAGAGTTTCCAAGAGTCTAATTAAGCAAAGCCCTGTCCCCATAGCAACAAGGTTAGAGAAAAAATTATTTAGAAGAAAATTTTACAGAAACACGTACATTATCCTTGCCTTATTAATAAATTATATAATGAGAAGTAAGCATCAATCCTTTGTGTCAAAGCTTATTTATTCAGTGTTAGGCGTGTATCTTTAGTTATGGTTATGGCATCCAAAATGCAAAGAAGTTCAGTATTTCTGAGGCTTTCTCATATGAATCTATAAGAAAATTTTAGCGTAACTTGAATCCACAGAAAGGATTTTTATCAATAAAACATGGGAAATAAAATCATTACATAGCTGTATATAATCTTGTGAGAAAATAGAAAATGATCTCAAATCTATTTAAAATTCACTGTCATAGACTTCAACCTTAACAGCTACAAGTTATGTTTCCAAAAATTGTTATTAGTCTCTTCAGAGCACCAAGCCAGAAAACACATCCATCGTCTCAAAATCGTGGAGAGTCCTGGGGATCTTGACTCACCCTCTTCCTTCTGCCTCCCTTCCCTGCATCCCTCAGCCCTTTATAGTTAACCATTCTTCCACTCCCTAACTTTTATTCTTATATCTTCTATGGATTTTGTAGCTATAAGACTCTGAGTTGTTTCCCATACTTTCAGCCTCAATTTTCCCCTCAATGTAATGGGACTCTTGCTGTGGATTTAAAGGAGATAAGATGGATGAAAGTTCAGAAATGTGCCTAATAAATAATAGCATTCAAGTAATGTTCATTTCCAGCTTTCTTTTTCCTCCACTCTATTTTTACTGTATCTTCCAATTTTAAAAGATTTAAAAATATCAATACAAGTAAAAAGTCTATGTATCTCTCTTAAATTTAATATCAAATGCTATTTGCATGGCTTTAAGTAGTAATGTATTAATTGCTTTCTCATATATAAACTTTTCATTTTAGAGGTTTTAGATTTGCAGAAAAGTTAGTAGAGCTCCAGTATATCCCTCAACCAATTTTCCCTATTATAACATCTTACACTACCATTTGTCACAATAAAGAAATCAATATTGGTACAGTACTATTAACTGAATTCCATATTTTATTAGAGTTTTACTAGTTTTTTCTTAATGTGATTTTTCTGTAAGGTCAACGTTATATTTTGTTGTCTAACTCCTTAGCCTCTGGCCTGTGACGATTTTTCTTGTTTATTATGATCTTGATAGTTTTAAGAAATACTTGTCAGATTTTTTTGGTAGAATATCCCTCAGTTTGGGTTTGTCTGATATTCTTCTCATGGTGAGACTGGGGTTATGAGTTGTTGAGAGGAAAGCAACAGAGGTGAACGGCTGCTCTTATCGCATCAAACCAAGGGTGCATGCTATCAAACTGACTTCCATGGTTGATGTTAACCTCAATTACCTGGCCACAGTTGTATGTGCCAAGTTTTTAGTAATGTTTACAATAGCTACTGTACAGTTACTTTTTCCCTTTTTCCATATATTACTCTTTGGAAGCAAGTTTTCAAGTAGAATGCACATTTAAGAGGGGATGGGGGGTAGTTAATCATGATTTCCTTGAATCAGGAGAGTATTAACATAAATTACTTGGAATTATAGATTTTTTTTTCTTTTAGGAGAGCTTTGTCATTGGATAGGTGGGCAGTTTTTCCCCAATTGCACTGGAATGACATCCCTCGCCATATGCCATCTCATGTGAGTAAGAATTAGTATTTAGCCACTATTGAGGCTTTCAAGACAAGAAATAATGATATCCTTAGAGAGGTATTTTAAGATAGTAAGGGGATCTACAAAAATAAGAAGTTGGTGTTGGATACTGAAAGCATGGAGTGTGGTACAGTTAGGCCTTGCAGTTATTGGATTAAGAATACACCTTTTTCTAGAAAAGAATTATTCATGTAAACATGTGCAAAAGATTGAGGGGGCAGGGGCCACGGTAAAGAGGTTTCCCTTTAGAGTAGTTAACAATATATCTTGATTTTTTTTTCCAAAACACTCTAAACTCTTCCCTGTTTTCAGACCATATGCTTTCTGACTATCTCATCCTGTGGAATCTAAATCAAGTAGCTTTTATGTAAAGCAAAACATTTTGCCCATTTCCACTAAAGAGTTTTATCCACAGAGGGAGAAAAGTAGTCAGACGGTAGGAGAGAATCTCTTGGAAGTCACAACAAATTAAGTCAACAATCTATTGCTTCCTTTTCACAGACAGACATCTGACATTTGCAGGAGTGGTTACTCTGAAAATGCACAGGGAACTGGAAAAAGGCAAATGTTCTCAAGAGGAGAAGTGATGGATGAAGATAAAGAAGCAGAATAATGTAATACCAGGCTTAAATAGAGTTTTAAAACATTTTGCAAAAATGCCTTAGTAGGTGATGCAGGAAGTCGATCTACTATGGGATCCACCAGCTTTGGCATCAATCCTATGAGGAGGAAAGGCTCTAACTAATCTCACTTCTCTTGGCTCTGGCTGTGGAAGGGAGGTATAATGACTGTGACAATCACTCAAGTACCCTCCTAGGCATAAAAAAGGAAGTGAAAAATGCTTAGAGTAGTGGCTTATACATAGCAGGTACTTGATAAAATATTTGATGGCTTGACTCAGAAACCAATAATTTGTCAATATTTTCACATGATGCTTGTTGGACAGGCAACACAGAACAGTGATGAAGTACTAACTCTGCAGCCTGAATGCCTGCATTTGTATCCCTAGTTCACCTCTTGGTTGGTTGACCTTGTGCAAATCAGTTAACTTCTCCGCCTCTGTTTTTCAAGTTGTGAAATGGGGATGACAATAGTAGCTATCTTCTAGGATTACAGTGAGAATTAAATGAGGTAAACACATAAAGACCTTAGAACAGGCCCTGAAATATAATCAGGGCTCAGTTGGTATTGGCTACTATCACTTTAAGCAAAAGCAAGACAATATTTTTCACTCAAAGCAGGGAGTTCTAACACCCCCCTACAGCAAGCTCCAATATTCTTCAGAACTATCAGAATGATCAGACAAAAAGTAAAAAGATGTGGCACTCCCCCAAATAATAATTTGCTGTTCTAGTATTTTTAAAGTTCAAATTTCAAAAATTGAATAGAGTATCATATGCTTTCATTTGTCATACATGGACATAGGATAGTTATTGCCAGATTGTTGGTGAAAGTAGACTGCCAATTCGTCAAGTATTTACATCACATAAAGCCTAATTTAAAATGGGATTTTAATATTTTGTGTATTTTTTCTTATAGCTATTTATCTATTTTCTAATTTAATTTCTCACATGAAATCTACTGACAGAATAATTAGGTAATCAATAGCATTTAAATAATATTAAATATCAGTTCCCTCCTAACAATAACATGAAATTTAAAACATCATAATTATTTTCCATGTTTAAGAAACATTAATTTGAGGTGTGCCTTCTGCCTTGTATAAACTTACTTGGAAACTAGTAGAATTTTTGTTTCATTTCTCATCTGAGTCTTTATACTTGTTTCTAATAATGAATCCCTTCCAGATAAGCAATTTTTTAAATGGTAACCAAAGGAAAATGTGTCAGATAATAAAAAATGGAGTAGTTTATGCTCTTTGTTGCTCTAGAATAAGAATGAAGATCAATAAGTGAGAGTTCTACAGATAGATTTTACTTAACATTAGAGACATTAAGAATAGTTCAATAATAGAGAAGGGTATCTGTGAGATGTGAGTGTGTCATATAGGAACTATTCAAAAAGGCTGGGATGTGTTTCTCTTAAAGATGCCATAGGAGTTAGTCTAGTAGACTTTGAATATCCCTTTAAAATTTATTATTGAATTATCAAAGGTTAATAAACCTGAAAAATGTTTACTTTCACAAATAATCAAAAACTTTAGTTTAAAGCAATAAGATATCATAGCGACAGTTTTAAGACAGCAATAACAACCATTTTTGGTTCGAAAGCAGGAAAGCAACCATTTGTATTGCTGCTGGAGGGAGAGCTGATATGTCCAGACAGCGAGATGACCTTTAGCAAGATGACCCAAAGGCCTTTATGCCTTTTGACTCAGCAATTCCTCTCAAAGAATTTATTCTAATTATGAATTCAATAAGATATTCTAATATGTGCATATGAAAGTATTTAAAGAACTGTTTTCCCAGTTAAAATTTGTAAACAATCTACATATTTGAAATAAAGAAAATGGTTAAAAAGCTACAAGTCATTATAAATGTTGTTGTCCATGGATACTCATATTAACTAATATGAAAATGTGCTTACTGCATATTTTTGAGTGATAAAACAGGTTATAAACTGTGTCTACTAAGTCCCCATTTTTATAAAATATACATTTTTTCATTGTTGTAAGTATGCCTAAAACAAGGTCTTAAAAGTGAAATGCCTAATGTTAACAATGGCTTTACCACAGATATTTTCACCTTTTGCTTATTTGTACTTCCAAATTTTCCCGTAATAAAAATGTAGTATTTTTGGCCAGGCACAGTGGCTCACGTCTATAATCCCAGCACTTTGGGAGGCCGAGGCGGGCAGATCATGAGGTCAGGAGTTCAAGACCAGCCTGGCCAACATGATGAAACCCCGTCTCTACTAAAAATACAAAAATGAGCTGGGCATGGTGGCATATGCCTGTAATCCCTGTATTAATTTTATAATAAGGAAATATTCTGAAACTGTATTTTCTGAATTATTCATTTTATCTATAATTTTCCTGGGTTAGATAATTTTACATGAGTCCGGAAAACAAATATTCCTATAAACTAGGAAAAATATATGTCCACTGTAGTTTTTTTACTATTTTATCCCTTGACTTATTTATTTTTTTAGAAGTTTTTTAAAGCTAGTATGAGTTTTGCAGACTCTAGGAAAAGGATAAATCTATTTCTCCATATCAATTGTTAACTTAGAATTAGGCCTTTCTATTAATCTCTTAAATTCTATATTCATCTCCCCAGGACTTAAATTGAAGATAATTCTTTACCATCTACCTACTTCTCACAAATAGTATTATAAAATACTTTCAGCCCTGTGAAAAGCCAGGTATGTTTGTATAAGTCAGAAGATAATATACACCCCAATTTTTTAACCTGGAAAGAGACTCTTAGGTGTTAAAATGAGAAAATAGCTTTAAGACACTTAATTTTTTCTTCATGTTTCTTGTTTCTTCTATTTTCTTTAGACTTTTTCTATTTTCCTTCATCTTTCTTCCTGTGCACCATCCCCCGTCTAAACATACCCCCACCTGCATATATACACCAAGTGTACTTTTTCTCCTGTAGTCTAAATTCTTTCACATTTTTATTTTTCTTTCATATTTTTTCATATGGATGAGAGCTAGCATGATTCTTTCCTTGAATTTACCAGTCTGACTAGGTAAAGGGGCACATTCTTCGGAACAATATTTCTTAAAAATAAAATGATTTATAATATTTTCCGCACTAGATGGAAAGCACAAAGGACATTCTACAGCTGACAATTCTATTGTGTTTGTATAATTTCTGCAAAGGATTCCTGATCATATTCCTGGGAGAACTGAAGGATGTACATGATAATCATTTCTGAGGATGTGTTTTTAACCCTTTTTTTATTAGTTTAATTCCTAAATGACATTTTTCTATACTATCTCATTATTACAAAGTCTTAAAATTATATCAATCCAGTCTCATCTGAATTAGATTAAGACAGAAATTTTAAAGATCACAAGTACTTTTTGATGCGTTATTTTTTCATTTTACAAAATGCTGTACAGTAGAAATAACTTTGCCTCTCACCCCCAGAAGTCTACCGACGCCTATATAATCTTATAATCAACATGAGAAGATCAGTTTGTTGTACTCCTATTTAATCTGGTAGACAACAAAGCTCCAGTTTTAAGAGAAGTCTGTGAACTATAAAACCTATATATTGGTGAGTGACTGAGCTACCTCCCAGGGAAACCATGTTTTTGTCCACGGATCTGTGAAACCCATGGATCAGATCACCTCGGTGAGCCCACACCACCAGGGTCTTGGGTTCCAAGCACAGAACTGTGCAGATTCTTGGTGAACGCTTGGGTTGCAGCCAGTGGCAGCATGCTGGAGACTGCCTAAGACAACCAAGTACCCAGAGGGAGGGGCGGTCACCATCACTGTGGCTCCAATCAGCCGTTTTCCCCTGCCGGTGCTGGGGAGACTGGGCAGTTTGGCCTGGGAGGAATTCCCCACAATGCAGCACAGTGGCTGTGGCAGATCGTGGCCAACTGCTTCTTTAGGTGGGACCCGGATCCATCCCTCCTCTTTGGGTGGGGCCTCCCTGTGGTAACTTCAGTGCCTCCAGCCAGGGGTTTACAGGCAGAACTCTGATCTCTCTGGAACGGAGCCCCTGGGGGAAACAGTGGCCATGGTCTCTGGTTCAGTAGACTTAGTCTTTCCTTCTGCTGGCTCTGAGGAATCAAGGCAGTCCAGACGAGTGGAATTCCTGCCAGCGCAGCACACCCATTCCACCAAGGGACAGATAGAGTGCTTCGTTAAGAGGGTCCCTGATTCTGTGCCTCCTGAGTAGGTGAGACCTCCAAACAGGGGTCACCAGAAACCTCATAAAGGAGAGCTCCCACTGGCATCAGGTCAGTGCACCTCCGGGATGGATCTCCCAGGGGAAGGAGCAGGCAGCCATCTTCGCTCTTCTGCAGCCTCCACTGGTGATACCTCCAGGTGCATGAGGGACCCAGGTAAATAGAGCCTAGAGTGGACCCCCAGCAAACTGCAGAAGAGGAGCTCTACAGAAGAGGGGCCTTACTGTTAAAAGAAAAACAAACAGAAAGCAACAACATCAACAAAAAATACCCCACAAAATCTCATCCAAAGGTCAGGAGCCTCAAAGATTGAAGGTAGATAAACCCACAAAGATGAGAAAAAAATCCACACAAAAACACTGAAAATTCAAAAAGCTGGGGTGCCTCTTCTATTCCAAATGATTGTAACACCTCTCCAGAAAGGGCACAGAACTGGGCTGAGGCAGAGATGGATGAATTGACAGAAGTAGGCTTCAGAAGGTGGGTAATAACAAACTTCACTGAGGTAAAAGAGTATGTTCTAACACAATGCAAAGAAGCTAAGAACCAAGATAAAACATTACAGAAGCTGTTAGCCAGAATAACTAGTTTAGAAAGTAACAAAGATGACCTGAAAGAGCTGAAAAACACAAGAGAACTTCACAATGCAATCACAAGTGTCAATAGCTGAATAGTCCACACGGAGGACAGAATCTCAGAGCTTGATGACTATCTTGCTGAAATAAGACAGGCAGACAAGATTAGAGAAAGAAGAATGAAAAAGAACAAATGAAGCCTCCAAGAACTATGAGATTATATAACCAAACCTATGACTGATTGGGGTACCTGCAAGAGATGGAGAGAATGGAAACAAGTTGGAAAACATACTTCAGGATATCATCCAGGAGAACTTTCTCAACCTAGCAAGACAGGCCAACATTCAAATTCAAGAAATCCAGAGAACCCCAGTAAGATACTACATGAAAAGATCAACCCCAAGACACATAATCATCAGACTTTCCAAGGTTAACATGAAGGAAAAAATTTAAAGGGCAGCCAGAGAGAAAGGCCAAGTCAATTACAAAGGGAAGCCCATCAGACTGACAGCGGACCTCTCAGCAGAAACTCTACAAACCAGAAGAGATTGGGGGGAGGGGGCCAATATTCAACATTCTTAAAGAAAAGAATTTCCAATCCAGAATTCCATATCAAGCCAAACTAAGCTTAATAAGCAAAGGAGAAATAAGATTGTTTCCAGACAAGAAAATGCTGTGGGAATTCATCACCAAGAGCTTGCAAGAGCCTGCCTTGCAAGAGCTCCTGAAGGAAGCACTGAATATGAAAAGGAAAAACCGTTATCAGTCAATACAAAAACACACTGAAGTACACAGACCAATGACACCATGAAGAAACTACATTAACAAGTCTGCAAAATAACCAGCCAGCATCATGGAGACAAAATCAAATTCACACATAACAATATCAACCTTAAATATAAATGGGCTAAATGCCCCAATTAAAAGACACAGAATGGCAAATGGCATAAAGAGTAAAGACCCACTGGTGTGCTGTCTTCAAAAGATATGTCTCACATGCCAGACACACATAGGCTCAAAATAAAGGAATGGAGGAAATTTTACCAAGCAAATGGAAAGCAGAAAAATGCAGGGGTTGCAATCCTAGTTTCTGACAAAACAGACTTTAAACTAACAAAGATCAAAAAAGACAAAAAAAAAAAGGCATTACATAATGGTAAAGTGTTCAATTCAACAAGAAGAGCTAACTATGCTAAATATATATGCACCCAATACAGGAGAACCCAGATTCATAAAACAAGTTCTTAGAGACCTGCAAAGAGACTTAGACTCCCACACAATAATAGTGGGAAACTTTAACACCCAACTGTCAATATTAGACAGATATCGAGACAGAAAGTGTAAAAGATATTCAGGGCTTGAACTCAGCTCTAGATCAAGTGGACCTGATAGAGATTTACAGAAATCTCCACCCAAAAACAACAGAATATACTTTCTTCTTGGTGCCACATGGCACTTCCTCTAAAATTGATCACATAATTGGAAGTAAAACACTCCTCAGCAAATGCAAAAGAACCAAAATCATAACAGTCTCTCAGACCACAGCACAATTTAATTAGAACTCAATATTAAGAAACTCACTAAACACCACACAACTACATAGAAGTTGAACATCCTGCTCTTGAATGACTCCTGGGTAAGTAATGAAATTAAGACAGAAATTAAGAAGTTCCTTGAAACTAATGAGAAGAAAGAGGCCATGTACCAAAATCCCTGGGACACAGCTAATGCAGTGTTAAGAGAAAAATTTACAGCACTAAATGCCCACATCAAAAAGCTAGAAAGATCTCAAATCAACATCCTAACATCACAACTAATGAACTAGAGAACCAAGAGCAAACAGACCCCTAAGCTAGCAGAAGACAAGAAATAACCAAGGTCAGAGCTGAACTGAAGGAGATACAGACACACACACACACACACACACACACACACACACACACACACACACACACACACAAACCCTTCAAAATATCAACAAATCCATAAACTGGCTTTTTGAAAAAAATTAAGAAAATAGATAGATTGCTAGCTGAATTAATAAAGAAGAAAAGACAGAAGAATCAAATAGACCCAATAAAAAAAGATAAAGGGGATATCACTACTGGCCCCACAGAAATACAACTATCTAAGAATACTATAAACACCTCTATGCAAATAAACTAAGAAATCTAGAAGAAATGGATAAATTCCTGGACACAAACACCCTCTCAAGACTGAAACAGGAAGAAGTTGAATCCCTGAAGAGGCCAGTAATGAGTTTTGAAATTGAGGTAGTAATAAATAGCCTACAAATCAAAAAAGCCAAGGACCAGAGTGATTCACAGCTGAATTCTACCAGAGATACAAAAAGGAGCTGGTACCATTTCTTCTGAAACTATTCCAAAAAATTGAAAAGGAGTGACTCTTCCCTCACTGATTTTATGAGCTCAGTATCATCCTGATACCAAAACCTGGTCAAGACAAAACAAAACAATGAAAAAAGAACTTCGGCCAATATCCCTGATGAACATCGATGCAAAAATCCTCAATAAAATACTTGCAAACCAAATCCTGCAGCACATCAAAAAGCGTATCCACCACAATCCAGTTGGCTTCATCCCCAGGATTCAAGGCTGACTCAACGTAGGTAAATCAATAAACGTAATTCATCACATAAACTAAACTAAGAACAAAAACCACATGATTACCTCAATAGGTACAGAAAATGCCTGCTATACAATTCAACATTTCTTCATGTTAAAAACCCTGAATAAAATATATATTGAAGGAACATATCTCAAAATAATAAGAGTCACTTATGCCAGACTCATAGACAATATCATACTGAATGGGCAAAAGCTGGAGGCATTCCCCTTGAAAACCGGCACAAGACAAAGATGCCCTTTCTCACCACTCCTATTCAGGGTAGTATTGGAAGTTCTGGCCAGGGCAATCAGGCAAGAGAAAGAAATAAAGGGTATCCAAATAGGAAGAAAGGAAGTCAAACTCTCTCTGTTTGCAGGTGACATGATACTATATCTAGAAAACCATATTGACTCAGCCCAAAAGCTTCTTAAGCTGATAACTTCAGCAAGGACTCAGGATACAAAAACAATGTGCAAAAATCACAAGCACTCCTATACACAAATAACAGATAAGCAGAGGGCCAAATCATAGATGAATTCCCATTAACAATCGCTACAGACAGTAAAATATCTAGGAATACAGCTATCAAGGAAAGTGAAGAACCCTCTTCAAGGAGAACTACAAACCATTGCTCAAGGAAATCAGAGACGACACAAACAAATGGAAAAACATTTCATGATCATGAACAGAAAGAATCAATATCATGAAAATCGCCATACTGCCCAAAGTAATTTATAGATTCAATGCTATTCCCATCAAACTACTCTTGAAATTTTTTTTTATTATACTTTAAGTTTTAGGGTACATGTGCACAACGTGCAGGTTAGTTACACACGTATACAAGTGCCATGTTGTTGTGCTGCACCCAGTAACTCATCATTTAACATTAGGTATATCTCCAAATGCTACCCCTCCCCCCTCCCCCCACCCCACAACAGGCCCCAGTGTGTGATGTTCCCCTTCCTGTGTCCATGTGTTCTCATTGTTCAATTCCCACCTATGAGTGAGAACATGTCGTGTTTGGTTTTTTGTCCTTGCAATAGTTTGCTGAGAATGATGGTTTCCAGTTTCATCCATGTCCCTACAAAGGACATGAACTCATCATTTTTTATGGCTGCATAGTATTCCATGGTGTATATGTGCCACATTTTCTTAATCCAGTCTATCATTGTCGGACATTTGGGTTGGTTCCAAGTAGTCGTTATTGTGAATAGTGTCACAATAAACATACGTGTGTATGTGTCTTTATAGCAGCATGATATATGATCCTTTGGGTATATACCCAGTAATGGGATGGCTGGGTCAAATGGTATTTCTAGTTCTAGATCCCTGAGGAATCACCACACTGACTTCCACAATGGTTGAACGAGCCAAAATTGACAAATGGGATCTAATTAAACTAATGAGCTTCTGCACAGCAAAAGAAACTACCATCAGAGTGAACAGGCAACCTACAGAATGGGAGAAAATTTTAGCAATCTACTCATCTGACAAAGGGCTAATATCCAGAATCTACAATGAACTCCAACAAATTTACAAGAAAGAAACAAACAACCCCATCAAAAAGTGGGCAAAGGATATGAACAGACACTTCTCAAAAGAAGACATTTATGCAGCCAAAAGACAGATGAAAAAATGCTCACCATCACTGGCCATCAGAGAAATGCAAATCAAAACCATAATGAGATACCATCTCACACCAGTTAGAATGGTGAGCATTAAAAAGTCAGGAAACAACAGGTGCTGGAGAGGATGTGGGTAAATAGGAACACTTTTACACTGTTGGTGGGACTGTAAACTAGTACTCTTGACATTCTTGACAGAATTAGAAAAAAAGTATTTTAAAATTCATATGGAACCAAAAAAGAGCCTGTATAGCCAAAACAATGCTAACCAAAAAGAACAAAGCTGGAGGCATCAGGCTACCCAACTTCAAACTGTACTACACGGCTACAGTAACCAAAACAGCATGGTACTGGTACAAAAACAGACACAGAGACCCATGGAACAGAATAGAGAACTAAGAAATAAGACTGCACATCTACAACTATCTAATCTTCAACAAACCTGATGAAAACAAGCAATGAAAAAAGGATTCCCTATTTAATAAATGGTGCTAGGAGAACTGGCTAGCCATATGCAGGAAATTGAAACGGTCTCCTTCCTTACATCTTATACAAAAATTAACTCAAAATGGATTAAAGACTTAATTGTAAAACCCAAAACTATAAAAACCCTAGAAGAAAATCTAGGCAATGTGATTCAGGATATAGGTACAGGCAAAGATTTCAAGATGAAAACATCAAAAGTAATTGCAATGAAACTAAAAATTGACAAATGAGATTTTTTTTTCTGTTTTCAACCTTTACATTTTTTTTCTTTTCTTTTCTTTTCTTTTTTTTATTATTATTATACTTTAAGTTTTAGGGTACATGTGCACAATGTGCAGGTTAGTTACATATGTATACATGTGCCATGCTGGTGTGCTGCATCCATTAACTCGTCATTTAGCATTAGTTATATCTCCTAATGCTATCCTTCCCCCCTCCCCTCACCCCACAACAGTCCCCAGAGTGTGATGTTCCCCTTCCTGTGTCCATGTGTTCTCATTGTTCAATTCCCACCTATGAGTGAGAACATGCGGTGTTTGGTTTTTGTCCTTGCAATAGTTTGCTGAGAATGATGATTTCCAGTTTCATCCATGTCCCTACAAAGGACATGAACTCATCATTTTTTATGGCTGCATAGTATTCCATGGTGAATATGTGCCACATTTTCTTAATCCAGTCTATCATTGTTGGACATTTGGGTTGGTTCCAAGTCTTTGCTATTGTGAATAGTGCCGCAATAAACATACGTGTGCATGTGTCTTTATAGCAGCATGATTTATAGTCCTTTGGGTATATACCCAGTAATGGGATGGCTGGGTCAAATGGTATTTCTAGTTCTAGATCCCTGAGGAATCGCCACACTGACTTCCACAATGGTTGAACTAGTTTACACTCCCACCAACAGTGTAAAAGTGTTCCTATTTCTCCACATCCTCTCCGGCTCCTGTTGTTTCCTGACTTTTTAATGATTGCCATTCTAACTGGTGTGAGATGGTATCTCACTGTGGTTTTGATTTGCATTTCTCTGATGGCCAGTGATGATGAGCATTTTTTCATGTGTCTTTTGGCTGCATAAATGTCTTTTTTTGAGAAGTGTCTGTTCATATCCTTCGCCCACTTTTTGATGGGGTTGTTTGTTTTTTTCTTGTAAATTTGTTTGAGTTCATTGTAGATTCTGGATATTAGCCCTTTGTCAGATGGGTAGATTGTAAAAATTTTCTCCCATTTTGTAGGTTGCCTGTTCACTCTGATGGTAGTTTCTTTTGCTGTGCAGAAGCTCTTTAATTTAATTAGATCCCATTTGTCAACTTTGGCTTTTGTTGCCAAATGAGATATTAAACTAAAAAGCTTCTGCACAGCAAAAGAAACTGTCATCAGAGTGAACAGACAACCTACAGAATGGGTGAAAATTTTTGCAACCTATCCATCAGACAAAGAGCTAGTATTCAGAGTCCACAAGGAACTTAAACAAATTTACAAGAAAAAAAAACCAACCCCATTAAAAAGTGGGCAAAGACATAAACTGACACTCAAAAGAAGACATTTATGCAACCAACAAACAAATGAAAAAAGGCTCAACATCACTGATCATTAGAGAAATGCAAATCAAAACCAGAGTGAGATACCACCTCATGCCAGTCACAATAGCAATTATTAAAAAGTCAAGAAACAACAGATGCTGGTGAGGCTGCAGAGAGATACAAATGCTTTTGCACTGTTGATGGGAATGTAAATTAGTTCACTCACGGTCTAAGATGGTGTGGTGATTCCTCAAAGACCTAGAGCCAGAAATAGTATTTAAACTACCATTTGACCCAGCAATCTCATTACTGGGTATATACCCAAAGGAATATAAATCATTCTATTATAAAGATACAAGCACACATATGTTCATTACAACACTATTCACAATAGCCAATAAATGGAATCAACCCAAATGCCCATCAATGATAGACTGGATAAAAAAATGATGTTACATATACACCATGGAATACTATACGGCCACAAAAAGGAATGAGATAACGTCCTCTGCAGGGACATGGATGGAGCTGGAAGCCATTATCCTCAGCAAACTAACTCAGGAACAGAAAACAAAACATCACATGTTCTCACTCAAAAATGGGAGCTGAACAATGAGAACACATGGACACAAGGAGGGGAACAACACACACTGGAACCTGTCCAGGGGTGGGAGATGGGGGAGGGAGAGCATCATGAAAAATTGCTAATGCATATTGGGTTTAATACTTAGGTTATAGGTCAATAGGTGCAGCAAACCTCCATGGCATACGTTTACCTATGTAACAAAGCTGTACATCCTACACATGTACCCCAGAAATTAAAATAAATTTTAAAAAACCCTATATATCAGCACTGATTTTCATAATACAAAGTTCCCAGGAACAATAGAAAATAAAATTAACTGAAAATGAAGTCAGGAAAGAAGAGTTCAAACTGCCAATGTTTGAATCTAGGAAAAGATTGGTTTAAAAAAGTGTTTAGGATGGGAGTGGTGGTTCACATCTGTAATCCCAGCACTTTGGGAGGGTGAAGTGGAAGGATCACTTCAACCTAGGAGTTCCAGACCTGCCTGAGCAACATGACGAAACCTCATCTATAAAGAAAAAAACGTGTGTGTGTGTGCAAACTGGGTGTGGTGGCACGCCTGTAGTCCAAGCTACTTGGGAGGCTGAGGTGGGAGGATTGATTGAGCCAGGGAAGTTGATGCTGCAGTGAGCTGTGGTCGCACCACTGCATTTCAGCTGGGCAACAAAGCAAGACAGCCTCAAAAAAAAAAAAAAATGTTTAAAGGATAACTGAGTTTGTCATAAGGAATGGGAAATTAGTATCTTGGCTGAAATACTCTTAAACAGGAATCTGTAATACTTGCCTTCACTCTGCTATGCATGTGATGGAAAGAAAAAAAAGGATCTGTCTGTGTTACCCTAAGGTAACTTTATTTCTTCATCTGTAAGATTGAGTAGGGTAGGTGGGTGGGGACATTTTATCCTATGTAAAGTCTTTCCATTCCCAGCATTCTATGATTGTACAGGATTGCTCATGCTAGATTTCTAAACTGAAAATATCCTTCTGCCTAAATGTAAAATGCCACTTGACATTTCTGTAAGCCATAATTCAAGGAAATGGAAGAACAAATACCAAAGTAATTTAACATAAGAGAATGCTAAAGGGGAATTTTTTTCTTCTATCTATGTGTCAGCGGAGGTTCAAAAAGTTTGAAAGCAAAGTAATTTATTGGGATGTTTAATACAAAAGTATTTCTACATGCCAAAATGAGGTGGTTAGACTCTGTGTGAAGAGTCATTTTGTCAAGAAGGTAGCTCCAAAATTGATCTTGTGACACTTAAGCCAACCATCACTTTAAGATATAAACAAAGGATGCGGAAACTATAAGGGATGATTGCATCAGAGAGAGTCTTATGTGTGAATTGACACCCACTCCATCGGAGGGGAGGAAAGCTTTTCTCTTTTTCATTTCTAGCCTCTATTCACATAGCCCAAATAGCTTAAGGTAGTCCTCTAGGGTAACAATGAGAGGGACACAGCAGACCTGTGTCTCACTAACACCTGAAGACGTCTACAGGCAAAAAGCTGTACCTGGAGTTGCAGGGAGCAGTGGGGAAACAGTGGAAAAGTTGGTATGGCAAAATGTTTGAGTTTCCTACAGGCCAAGCAGAAGTTAAACCAGGAGTTGTGCAAGAGGGGAGGCTTGGCAATGTGCAGGACTGTAACAGAAAACACTGTGATGTGTATTACAAGGGACATGAGCTGGAGGTGGTGAGCCATAAGAAACTAGTCAAAGAGTTCATGAGTTTGGAAATGTGCAATGCAGAGATCCCTCAGTGGGGTCATCAAAGAACCCTCAACTATACCCCCAGAAAAAAGAGAATGCTTTGCACATCTGCCAAGCCTCAAGAACAGCAATGCTACCTTTTTCCTTCTTCCCATCCTCAGTGAAAGGAAAACTGTGACTACTGAGTTAAAGGGAAGAAGAAAAGACAGTTCTCTCTGGTGTTTCACCTGTTTAACACAGAATGTTACAGAAGCAATGAATTAAAGCATGGTGGGAGTTTTATAGAATGACTATTTTCTTGTCAGCTCTGAGTAAACCCCATTTCTTTTCTCACATTGAACAAATAATAAATCAAAAGCACCAAAATATTTTTATTATTCTCCAAGAAATAAGCTCAGATATCTATCTCTACAAGAATAAAATAGCCATTTAGCATGAAAGTTAAGTTATGAGAGCATGGTTTAGCAAAAGTATAGAAAACAAAAGAACTAAACTCCTTAACATGAGAGCATAAATGAAATGTAAATATGGAATCTAGCAGAGTGATGTGAAGAGAAGAATGTCTGAGCAACATAGAGGGACGAGAAGCCTTAAGGAAGTGATGTCTAACTTCAAAGTTAAGCTCTTTGAACTTTTGTCACATAAACCGCTGTGCACTTTATCAAAACCAGGAGTAAAATCTGATACACATTCTAAGATAGATAGATAGATAGATAGATAGATAGATAGATAGATAGATAGATAGATAGATAGATGGATAGATTGTTTTTGAAGAAAGGGGCAAATTTTCACAATTAGATTGATGATGGAGTAGCAATAAAAGACTAGATGGCACTTAATACATATCAAGAATCAATGTAGTCAAGAAATAAGAACCAAATATGGCCCCGATAATATAAGTCACTCATTCATACACACCTACCAATCCCCCAAATTTTGGAGAAATCTTGAGGTAGTCATTGAACATTCCACAGAGGACAGAAGGAAATTTGGACCAATCTTATCTATGTCTTATTTAGACTTCAGTTGACATCTGGCTAATGTTCAAAATTACTTACTTGTATGTTGAGTCATCTTTGTTTTTCTTATTAAGTAGAGAATGTTCTGTTGGGTCTAAACAAGATTCCTCCTTAGAAAATAAAGAAATTTCCTTTTGAATCTCACTTTCCACTAAATTAGTATCTCTTTTAGGAAGGAAAAGGCAGTTTTCAATATGCCAGTGCTTTGCCTGAAAAAAACGAAAACATCTGTTTTATTTTTATGAAATTTATTTTCTTCAAACATTTATGTGTGTTTACCATGTGCTGGATTACTAATTAAAGTCCTGGGGTGGGACACACAAGAAGATGAAAAAGACATGACTCCGGTCCACAAGAAGCTTACAGTTTTACAGGGGAGATGAAAGAGATTCATGTAACTTTAATAAAGGTAGAAAATGAGATATGTCATAAGAAACAAAAATTCTCTGAAGAGATAATAATGAAGTACAAAAATTTTTTTACCATTCCCATTTTAAAATTCTGAATAGCCAGATGTATATTTACTAAAAACAAAACAAAGCTTTTGTTAAAGAATTGCCACACTTATTTATTCCCTCAACTACTTTATTTGCGTGTTACCTCCTTAAATGTTTTCATAAGCCAATTCAGTTATTAAATACTGTTTTCTAAAAATTATGTGTGTTATATAATAGTTTTCACAGATTTGGCTACACTTCTTAAAATGCATTCATCTAGCAAAAGTTCCCCATTAACAATCTATTTTATGTTTTAAATACAGAGCCAATTTCCTCATCTTATATCAATACACTTCATGCACACAGAATGTTCCAGAGAATGCAGCCTGTGAGATATGAGGGGAACCGTAGGCATCCTGCAGATATTTGGCTGGTGTGCAAATTGATCAGACTTGTCATAAGTGTTTGCAGAATAAAATGCCTACAGGGCCAGTCAAATAATATCAATGAATGAATTGAACCTAATACAAGAAAATAAATGGGTAATAAATAGTAAATAAAACTCACCCTCAGTTTTTAAGGCAATAAAAAAATTCAGAGATTACACTGAATTAAAGAGAACCCATTTTACATAAAACCCATAGTTCCTCTTAAGGAATGACATACATTCTTTTTTTTTTTTTTTTCCACTTTAAGTTCTGGGATACATGTGCTGAACATTCAGGCTTGCTACATAGGTATACATGTGCCATGGTGGTTTGCTGCACCTATCAACCCATCATCTAAGTTTTAAGCTCCACATGCATTAGGTATTTATCCTAATGCTCTACCTCCCCTTTCCCCCACCCCCCGACAGGCCCTGGTGAGTGATGTTCCTCTCCCTGTGTCCATGTGTTCTAATTGTTCAACTCTCACTTATGAGTGAGAACATGTGGTGTTTGGGTTTCTGTTCCTGTGTTAGTTTGCTGAGGATGATGGTTTCCAGCTTCATCCATGTCCTTGCAAAGACAAGAACTCATCCTGTTTTATGGCTGCATAGTATTCCATGGTTTATATGTGCCACATTTTCTTTTTCCGGTCTATCATTGATGGGTATTTGGGTTGGTTCCAAGTCTTTGCTATTGTAAATAGTGCTGCAAAAAACATACATGTGCATGTGTATTTAATAGTAGAATGATTTATAATCCACTGAGTATATATTCAGTAATGGGATTCCTGAATCAAATGGTGTTTCTGGTTCTAGATCCTTGAGGAGTTGCCACACTGTCTTCCACAATGGTTGAACTAATTCACACTCCCACCAACAGTGTAAAAGCATTCCTATTTCTCCACATCCTCACCAGCATCTGTTGTTCCCAGACTTTTTAATGATTGCCATTCTAACTGATGTGGGATGGTATCTCATTATGGTTTTGATATGCATTTCTCTAATGACCAGTGATGATGAGCTTTTTTTCAGTGTTTGTTGGCCACATAAATACCTTCTTTTGAGAAGTGTCTGTTCATATCCTTCACTCAAGTTTCGATGGGGTTGTTTGGTTTCTTTCTTGTACATTTGTTTAAGTTCCTCATAGATTCTGGATATTAGACCTTTGTCAGATAGATAGATTGATTGATTGCAAAAATTTTCTCCCATTCTGTAGGTTGCCTGTTCACCCTGATGATATTTTCTTTTGCTGTGC
The DNA here is from genome assembly GCF_029281585.2 of Gorilla gorilla gorilla. NCBI lineage: Eukaryota > Metazoa > Chordata > Mammalia > Primates > Hominidae > Gorilla > Gorilla gorilla. The sequence continues at coordinate 178,638,513 of NC_086017.1, forward strand.
AGAAGCTTTTTAGTTTAATTAGATTGCATTTGTCAACTTCAGCTTTTGCTGCAATTGCTTTTGTTATTTTAGTCATGATGTCTTTGCCCATGCCTATGTCCCGTATGGTTTTGCCTAGGTTTTCTTCTAGGGTTTTTATAGTTTTAGGTTTTACATTTAAGTCTTTAATCCATTTTGAGTTAATTTTTGTATAAGGTGTAAGAAAGGGGTCCAGTTTCTGTATTCTGCTTATGGCTAGCCAGTTTTCCCAGCACCATTTATTAAATAGGGAATAATTTCCCCATTGTTTGTTTATGTAAGGTTTGTCGAAGATCAGATGGTTGTAGGTGTGTGGTGTTATTTATGAGGCCTCTGTTCTATTCCATTGGTCTCTTTATCTGTTTTGGTACCAGTACCATGCTGTTTTGGTTACTGTAGCCTTGTAGTATAGTTTGATGTCAGGTAGCATGATGTCTCCAGCTTTGTTCTTTTTGCTTAGGATTGTCTTGGCAACATGGGCTCTTTTTTGGTTCCATATAAAATTTAAAGTAGTTTTTTCTAGTTCTGTGAAGAAAGCCAATGGTAGCTTGATGGGAATAGCATTGAATCTATAAATTACTTTGGGCAGTATGGCCATTTTCATGATATCGATTCTTCCTGTTCATGAACATGGAGTGTTTTTCCATTTGTTTGTGTCCTCCCTGATTTCCTTGAGCAACGATTTGTAGTTCTCCTTGAAGAGGTCCTTCATGTCCCTTGTAAGTTGTATTCCTAGGTATTTTATTTTCTTTGTAGCAATTGTGAATGGGAATTCGCTCATGATTGGGCTCTCTGCTTGTCTATTATTGGTGTACAGGAATGCTTGTGATTTTTTGCACATTAATTTTGTATCCTGAGACTTTGCTGAAATTTTTATCAACTTAAGGGGTTTTTGGGCTGAGACGATGGGGTTTTCTAAATATACAATCACGTTGTATGCAAACAGAGACACTTTGACTTCCTCTCTGCCTATTTGAATACCCTTTATTTCTTTCTCTTGCCTGATTGCTCTTTTTTTAAGAGAAATGAGAAACTTGGATCTTTACATGAAATCTATTATTGTTTAAATGTGGGCAACTAAATCAAATTTTAATTATTCACTGGATGAAGAGACACAATCAAAGTCACTGGACATCAAATCAATCAGATGAGGAGAGTTGCCAGTACATAAATTCTGCCTAGCACAACAGTAGTTAGTGCACAAAGTGGGGCACTGAAGAATTTCAAGCATCATTTGAATTTCTTCTTATCCCACAATCACCTGTCAGCTTCGTGGGATAAACATGCATTTATGAATAAATCCTCTTCACTCCTATTTCTCCAACTCTAGAAATAGACATACCATACAACTTACTTTCAAAAATCTAACCTGAAAACCAGCCTAAGGTCAATAGCTATGTTATAAAAGTGATTCTAATTTTTGTTTTTTTTAAAACAAACAAACAAACAAACAAAAAAAAACTTCCCTTCTCTCCTCTCTCTTTCCTTTCCCTCTTTTCCTTTCCCTTTCCCCTCCTTTCTGTTTCTTCTTCCCCACACTCTTTGCTCTACATCTTGGGACTAATGGCACTTATATTCAAGACATCTTGATAAAAGTCAGTCCTTTAAAAAATAAAAATTAAAAAACAAGAAGTAGTGCAAGCAGAAGGAACTAGAAAACCGTTTTCCCCAGCTTTGCTAGCCTTCAATTTGTAAAACTGACCCAGCTCTGATGACTCTTCTCCTGCCTTGAACAGAAGGGAAAAAATAAAATTATTCTCATGAGGGCTTTTTGCATCTGAAGTCCTTCAAAAAAGCAAGACTTCACAGAAACAACAAATAATATCAATAATACAAAAATAAGCAGTTTTACAAGCACACATTTCTGAATTAAAATAACATTTAGCTACAGATTATGTTTGGTGGGTGAACTTTATATGGCACCTACACCTAGAATGGTGTTATTTCTTGGTTCGACCCCGGATGTCTAAGGAACTTCTTAGGTCACCCACTTGATGACGTTTCGTTTCTTTACCTGTTGTTCAAACCTCCACCTCATCTTGCCACAGCCTCTGTCAGCAATGCATTGGCTTCTTCAGTGGCCTGAAGCAGGCTTCCACCCTCTTTCCTGTCCAGACTGCCAGCCATGTCCCACCCTGTCTCACTCATCACGTGCCTATATGAGTTCCCACTTAGCTGCTTTTTTTCGTGACTGAGAAAAGTCTAGTGCTTGTCTTATTTACAAAATACAAGAGATTGCTACAGCTCCTGAGTGTTACATTGAGACTGTCGTCTAGCCAATGTGGGTCCACCTCCCAGATGATTTTCTGATTTACCAACACCCTCTGCATCCTAAAGGGGTGCTTAGAATTCTTTCCACACAGGTTGGCCTCATCAAACTGACTTTACAAATACAGCAACAACAAACCTTGTCTTCCAACACTAAAAGAATTGCCTACTCTCCTGGCATAAGATTGGCACCTGAGGCTCCTAAATAGAACCAAATCAGCTGGCCAAACAGATATTGAGGCTTCACCTTAAACTTATACCAGGTTTGAATAGTACTGGTTGAAACCAATGAAACATATTTTGTCCGCAAAAGCACAAATGGAACAGGAAAAGTTCCCAAGAAAGCAAAAGGAAAAAATAACAGAAAATATGAGACTAAATATTTCCTTTCTTTCATGACTCCCACTTCCATTTCATTTCATAGGCAGGAGCAAGTCAGATCTTGAGAAAGGGGTTAAAAATGTGAGCTCTGAAGTGACCCAACTTGAGTTAAAAGCAAAACTCTACCACGATTAGCTTCTGTGAGCTCAGGTGATTTATTCAAACTCTCTGTGCCTCTGTTTCCTTATCTGTAAAATGGGAATTGTGAGAGCTGCTCCCTCCTGAGTTGAGCAATTGTGAAGATTAAATGAGTTAATTATTGAAAAACATCTTAGAACAGTACCCCACGTACACAAGAAAAACTCAGCAAATGTTAACTATTATTATTTGGCAGCAGTAAACCAGATAATGAATAGGATGATTGGTTTTTTTTTTTTTCTAAAATTTTCTGCATTTGATTATTACGTTCTTAGTTAACAGTCATAATCACCTGTCTTTTTAGTAACTTGATCATTTTATCCACGTTGAACTTTTACTAAATTTTGAAATTGAAGGAATTTATTCTAGAGGAGAATTTTTTCTCAGAAATCCTAGAATATTTTGAGCTGCACAGAGCCCCCATCTTTCCATGTCTCTGGTGTCTTCCACTTGATGGAACTGTCTTGGTTAATGGAAAACAGGGCAAGAGTCGCCTGGAGCTACTGCTTCGGAAATGTTGTCAGTTCTTTCATGACTAATGAACATTAAACAGCTGATGAGATTCAAATAGAAATCAGCCCAAGTTAATACTAAATGTCAAGTAAATACTAGAATAATAAAGAAGCAATATTTCTACCTGACCAAAGATCCAAACAGGAGCATTGCAGACACCAGTCACACAAATACTGCAGTCTGCAGAGGAGGAGATAATCAGTAACTGACCACCTGGCTCACACATCTCTAAGGAGCTTATTCGGTCCTCATGAGGTTGGAATGATCTTATCAGAGTTGGGGCCTTGGTGATTTTGTTCTTACTGGAGTTAAGACAGTACTCCTGAATGAAAAGAAATACAGAACTCTAAAAAATTCAAATATGAAATGATTACAATGACATAACACTTTTAAAAAAAGGCCGATTTTCAAACTTGGGAACAATAACCTATGATCCAAATGCAAAAGAAAAGTTCATGATAAAAGAGGCTAGAAAATGAAATTACATTAAAAAAAGGTTTCTAACTTATCTGATGACTTGGGAAATAAAAAAAATGAACTAGTGGGGAAGGAGGAAGGAAAGAAAAATAAATAGTAAAGCCAATTATTTGATAGAGATGAACTTTACCACATACAAGTGGTCACATATACAACGTTTAAATATTATTAGAAAATTGAGCAGGTAATCAGTGATAAAAAAGAAAAAATCCCAAACTAACTCAGGGTAACAATAATGTTAAATGAAGGAATAGTCCTCTAGCATTTAAATTACATTTACAATCTCATTGCAGATAAGGTGTAGCCTCACCCCAGGCAACCTAGTGAGACCCTGTCTCTACAAAAAGTAAAATAAAATAAAATAAAATAAAATAAAATAAAATAAATAAAATAAAATAAAATAATTAGCTGGGCATAGTGGAACACGCCTGTAGTCCTAGCTACTCAGGAGGCTGAGGTGGGAGGATGGCTGGAACCAGGAGTTTGAAGTTGCAGAGAGCTATAATCATGCCACTGCACTCCAGTCTAGGTGACAGAGGGAGATCCTGTCTCAAAATAAATAAATAAATACATTAAAAATAAGGTGTATCCTAATTATTTACATGCAAATAATGCTGCAGTGCCTTACTCACAATATTGCATTTCTAAATTGGATGACTTACTTAACAGAAGGTTGTCAATATTGAGAAAAACATGATTTTCCTCATTAATTATTTAAAAGAAGTCTCTGCATGAAACTTGTAAATGTTTTATTTAAAACACTTTGACTATACATTTTTTCCTTTGTTTAGGAGACAGACAAGGCTTGATTCATAGTTACCTGCAACAAAGGGTCACCAAAAATCTTAAAGGTAATGTGATAATGTTTTTCAATTTACCTCTATATTCCAGATTTTCAACCATCCATCAAGATCTCCTGTGGTAAGGTATCGATTCATCTTATCAGTAGACATAATAATCGATCCAACTCCACTGTGAGCCAAAAATTCAGCCAGAAGTTGCTTCTTATATATATCCCAAAATCTGACATAACCAGATCCTCCACATGATACCAGGTTAGCTCCTCCTAACATGTAAGGGAAAAATCTAACTAGAAAACTGAACAACAAATGCCAGAAATAACTTCTTCAGTGGCTTTCCCTGTGGAAAGCATGTGATGTTGAAGAGGTGAGTAGCCGTGAGATCAATTCCCAGCACCACTTTAATTTTCTCAAATATAAAATGGAGGTAACGCTATGATAACCTCACTGGTTTGTGTTGAGTATTAAATGAGATAGGATATTGAAGTGTTCCATTACGTTTACTTCCCTTTTCTTCATTCATTATTCTGATGTTTTGGGGGTATTTAAAAGTTAGATAGAATTATTTCTTCAGATAAAACATGAAATATTAATTCCAACATTATGATAATATTCTCATTATATAAAATTAATCTTCCCTAATAACCCACTGGACATATACAATGAAGTAAAAGTCCATATGCACAGATTTGGATGGAATATGTAGTGATAACAGAATAGCTATTGACTTCTCCATTTGGCAGCATGCTTAGAATTCTATTTATGAGCTTTCTTTAAACGTTTTCATCAATAATTCATTGTAAACCCTTATAAAACCCCTTTTTGGTGAATGAGCCTAGAACTAACCTTTTCATTTTCCATTTTTATATGTTTTGTTGAAGCACTTTACCTAAGCTATTCTTTTGTGGCAAGGTTCCTATTATTTGATAAATCTGTAGATGACTTCCAGTTTGCTCCACAAATGTACTGCCAATAAACAATCATATCTATTTAAGGTAGAAATAATAACATGTAGCTGCTTCAGTGAAAACAATCTGGGAATACTGATAACATTAAAATTAGTATTGAGGAAATGAGAGTAATTTCAGGATAATAATTCATATTGTGAGTATAAGCAAGTTCTAGAAAACGGAAAGTTTTAGTATCTAATTGTTTCAAAGTTTATTCTAAACATCCCAGAATGTTTTTAAACTATACCTTTATTGATTCTTAATGATTAAAAATTTTATATGAAAATTATACAGATTTTCATCTGTAAATTAAATATGGGAAACAATAAACATAATTCAGATATGTTCATTTCCTTTTCAAATACATAATACATATATGTCTAGTTCCTAATGTTAAGAAAAATATACCCTGAAGATATGATTGTTATTTTAGATGAAAGGTAAAAAAATATACATTATTCTCCAAGGCAGATTTTCATTTTGGAAAGATGCGGGCTGCATCAACACCATGCTAATACTGCCACTGACAACAAGGAAAAAATTAAGCAAATGGTTATTTCACTTACATAATATCATATAACTACAGTAAATCATAAAATAGCATCAATGTTAGTATACATCTCTGGAGAAGGTATAACCAATACTTAAAAAAAAAAAAAAAAAGATGAAAACAGAGAAGAGAGCAGGCAGCTCTTGTCTTGGGATTAGCAATTCTTTCAAATTCTGTTACTGTTCTTAACATCCATGCTCCTCATTATTCTCTTCCAGCCTATTTTGATTAGGTGCTCACATAGTCAGTCTCAGACTCAACTTTTATGCTACATGTGGACTTAAGCTTTGACTTCGGCATACATCTTGCTGTGCCCCTACCGTATTAAAACCTCTTTATGACAGGTCTGGGACAACAATTCTGATTGTTGCCCGTATCCAATAATTTGTCAGAATTTTTCCCATCTTGATCTTGGCATATATAACACTGGATAAATTAGTAGTGGGATGTAGTCTGGCTCCTGCTCTTGAATCCATCCTCCTCAATTCCAACTTCCTTTGCCATGGTCTGTGACCTCACTTGACACACTACTGACTGGTTAGCTACGTGCAGTCAAATTCTACAAGATCTAGTAGAAATAGATTGGATTTTCTTTATTGTTCCCTTTCCAACTATATGTAAAATGTAAATATATATTTTACCTGTCACTGCAGTGTTTTTTCTTGCTTTAAGGAAGCAAAGTCCCATAACAGCATTTTTGCCCTCATTGTCAATCTCAAAGTTGCGGACTCCCATGGTAGAATGGTCTGCCATGGGGTGGGAGGGTTGGCTTCTCCCAGCACTGAGAAGTTTTTGAGGTTTTGTATCTGTGAGGGAGACAAAGCCAAGTATACTAATGAAGAAAAATATCTGCTTTTCAAACTAATGCCTATGAAATAGCAGGCCCACATCTATCACTATATCCAGTGACTCCAAGTCTCACAATAGACTTCCAGTCAACATCTATCAAGCTTTCTGCTATTTCTCAACCCCAGCTTGAAGAATTGTTTGACATTATTTTTGTTTTTCATGTTCCATACACACTTGCTGTGTTTTCACTTGATATGAATTAAGTAAGAACTTAATATTGGCATCAATGCTAACATCTTAGGGATCTTAATATGCCCAGGACAAACGTAATTCTAATACTGTGGCATTTTCAACTTATTAATCATTAAAATTAATCTTGGAAATATTATAATGAACATGAGTTCTAAAGACTATTTATGTTTAATTAAATGAGCCTTTTTAACAATACTATTTGTTAGTGAGTTACTCTGGAGAAAACATTTCTAAGCATACTTCAATTACCTAATGACATCATCTCCAGGCCACACTAGTAAACACTGGGGATATTCGTCTCAGAATCTAGGAACAGTCTGCCCATAGTTATGAAAAATCTATACAGACGTATTTTCAAAATTCCAAAATAAGAAATCTACTGCAATGCCTTTCATGTCTTTTAGAAATTTGATATTTATTCACTTTTCTCGTTAATTATCTCTCTGTGTAGTGTAAAGCCCAGTGTAGAGGAAGAGGCAGAATTCCAACCTCCTCATGGCAAGTTCAGATGAATCTTAAAATGATTAGCTCTTAGTACATAAAGCAGGTCAGAGCTTTGTGTTTGCAACCAAGTATCCCCTAAATCTCTTAAGTTTGTTTTCCTACTCTTAAGAAAATAGCTTCTCAGCTTTTCACCCAAAAAGAAAACTGCATCTGATGACCAGTCCATTCCTAAAGTTCAATTCAGCCTCTATGAGTTTATTCAGTTGAGACAACAGAACCTCACTGGGCCATGAAGAATGACATTTTCATTACCAAAATAAATTAGTCTAAAGAAAAACCTTTAGTATCTAAGGAAACTGAAATAAAATGTGAAAGGCAATTGTCAAGACATTTTACTTAAGTATAAAATATTCATGTGCTCTGCTAAACTCCCATAAAATACAATATACTCCCATCTAATGTTCCTCATGGGCTTCTAAAGCAAGGAATAATTTAAGATTTCCAGGTGGCATAATATTTATTACAAGCTCTAGATTGAGTCTGAACAGCCTATCGAGTGAACATGAATTTCCATTTTTTTACCAAAGGGTACCTAACGTTCACTCTTAGGTAATTTGGCAAGGTTTATTGAAAAAAAATAAACTAAATAAAAATGAGAGTCTTGCTCGCTGCTGTCGGTAGTTCAGAAATACCGATGTAGCATAAAGAGAAGAAATGGCATGCCATGGAGAATGTGCTAAGCCAAGTAAATCTCGAGGTTCTCTTTAGCTACTTTGGCAAGACAATGATATCCTTAATCCTTCATGCTTATAGCCAATCATCTATAATTTAGGATCAAGTCGCATCAGGCACATGCATGAACAACCAGGCCTACTGTGATTTGACTAGCCATGTTATTTTCGTTTCAAACTCACACTTACCTAATTTTGACTTTAGCAACCTCTGGTAATCAGGGTGAAGAACATGGTGAGCATTCTCTGTGCTATTGTTCCATAGAACAATTTCTCCATCATAACTCCCTACACAAGACAGGATGGAGAATATAAATTGCCAGGAGGTTAAGATAGAAAATATGAGCAACAGCAATCAGAAGAAGTTATTAGCAACATATCTTACACAGAATATGGCACATAGTGGGCACTCTATATTTTTAGAAACATGAATAATAATAATTGGTATTTGTTTTAACTCTAGGGCTTACAATCCCCACAGTATAACCTGAGCATGGGTGTGTAGAAATTACTGCTGTTTCCTTTTATTTTATGGTAATAAAGCATTCAGAACAGATGCTTTGCAAATAAAAAACTGGAGCTTGAGTCTTGGTTCTCCCACTTACTGTGTGACCTTGGGCATGTTATTTAACTCTACTTGATGCTGCAATTTTCTCATCTATAAAAAAGAGTTAATAATTTTATTTATCTCATAGGGTTATTGTAGAGAATGAAAGTATTTACAATAGCACTGAGCATATTATAAGTACTGGAAAAAACGTTAATTACCATCCTACTTTTTATTATTGGGTAAAAGCAAGTAAATCAAGTCCTCCTATGTTTCTGTTTCCTACATCCCTTCTTGTGTATGTGTGCGTGTTCTCTTCATTCTTTCCCTCCTATATTGAATATTGAATATTGTCTTTATTGAATATTGTCTTCTCCAATCCTGAAGTTTTTCCTGCAGAAAGTCCTTCAGTACTGCTCTTCACAGAGAACAGAGAAAAGCCCAAATAGCCCAAAAGCCCAAAGTGAGGTGAAGTCTGAGCAACCATGTCCTGTGGAGGAACAAAGCAGCAATGCCCAGACCATTGTTCTCAGTGGCTCAGTGAGGACAGCTACCCACTGAGCAGAGTGTCTATGGTAAGGAGAGCAGAAGAGTTTGGGTGGGATGTACAAATGGTGACTTTTTTGGGATTAGGGGAGAGGAGAGAGAAATGCACACTAAACTCTGTATTGTCCTAGAAAGAGCAATCTCTTTGGGAGGCCGAGGTGGGCGGATCAGGAGGTCAGGAGTTCGAGACCAGCCTGGCCAACATGGTGAAACCCTGTCTCTACTAAAGATACAAAAAAAAACTTAGCTGGGTGTGGTGGCATGTGCCTGTAATCCCAGCTACTAGGGAGGCTGAGGCAGCAGAATCACTTGAACCCTGGAGGCAGAGGTTGCAGTGAGCCGAGATTACACCATTGCACTCCAGCCTGGGCAACAGAGCGAGACTCCGCTCCATCCAAAAAAAAAGAAAAAGAAAGCACAATCTGTGAAGCTCACAAATTGAACCAGGGGGGTGGAGTTCAGCTGTCCATAGAAATATCCATCTTCTCCTAAGCTTTACTAGCAGTGACTGACCAAATATTTCCACATAGGATTGACGGGAGGAGAATGAGTGAAGAGATTGTCTACCCACCAATACAACGGTATTTACTAATACTTTCACAATAACAACCACACCGTTTTACACTTCAGTGCCCATCACATTTCAGGATGTGATCCTCCCTGCAGGGGTGGCCTTCCAGTGGCTATAAAGCTAATTTACCTACAGAGTTGGCCTTACTAGAAAGTAATTTCATTAGTCCTGAAAACAGGGGAACTTTAAATATAGATAGATCAGTAAACCTCATATTGTAACACTTCATAGATACCCTGGATCTTTTCCTGTAAGTCTTCATTCGTCTTAATTGATGACATTTTTGGTTCTATAAAAAAAAATTCAGCTGTCAAAATATGGACTTGAAAATTTCATGGTGCAATCTGTCTCTATAAATTGCATTCTTTGGCCAGAAATGATACAACAATTTTTCATTCTCTTTAATATGCCACATCAAAGCATGCCTATGAATCATTTTAAGAGCTTGGATTTGTAGACATTTTGTGAGGACAGACTTTTATCAACATTATCTGGGCTAAATTATGCCAAAGAGTTAATATGTTCACATTATGAAACATCTAAGTGCCACCAGTGTGTGATTCGTACCTGACAGCCCTAAAGCTGCTCCTGGAAAATGGACAATACAAATAAAAGCTAACATTTATGGATGAGCTTATTGTGTGCTGAGCACTGTGTTAAATGCTTGCACAGATAATCTGAACTATAAACCAAAATATAGATATATTATTATCAGCCAGACAAAATTATGATTTAGAGTTTAAATAACTTGCTCATTATCAAGTTGTGGCAATTGGTAGAGCCGTGAGGGGAAATCAGACAGCCAGGCATAGGAGCTGATGATCAGAACTACCAATATATTTCCCTAGAAATAAGGATTAAGAAGAGCAAGTGCTGCTTCTTCAAAAATCTATTCATGCTCAAAGGAAACAATCAACAAAGCAAAGAGACAACCTACAAAATGGGAGAAGATAGTTGCAAACTTTACATCTGATAGTATAAGGGGCTAATATCCAAAATATATAACAAAATCAAACAACTCTGCAACAAAGAAAACCTGATTTAAAAATGGACAAAAGACCTGAATAAACATTTCTCAAAAGAAGACATAAAAATGGCCAACAAACATACAAAAAAAGTCCAACAACTCTGCAAAAAAGAAAACCTGATTTAAAAATGGACAAAAGACCTGAATAAACATTTCTCAAAAGAAGACACACGAATGGCCAACAGACATACAAAAAAATGTTCAACATCACTGATTATCAGGGAAATACAAATCAAAACAACCTAAGTGAGTGAGACATCACTTCACTCCAGTCAGAATGGCTCCTATCAAAAAATCAAAAGATAAAAGTATTGGCGAAGATATGGGGCAGAGGAAACACTTACATATGGCTGGTGGGAATGTAAATTAGTATAGCCTTTATGGAAAATGATATGGAGGAATTGAAAATAGAACTACCATATGATCCAGAAATTCCACTACTGGGTAAGGACATGAAATCAGCATGTGGAAGAGATATCTGCACCCTTATGTTTTTTGCAGCATTATTCACAAAAGCCAAGATATAAAATCAACTTAAATGTCCATCAATGAATAAATGAATAAAGAAAATGTGGTATATATACACACTGGAATAGTATTCAGCCATAAAAAGAATAAAAGCTTGTCATTTGCAGCAACATGAATGAACCTGGTGGACATTATGTTAGATGAAATAAGCCAGGCATATAAAGACAAATATCACATCATATCACTCAGTTGTGGAATCTAGAAAGTTATTCTCATAAAAGCAGAGTAGAACAGTGGATACCAGAGGATAAGGAGGGGAGACAGGAGGGGTGAGAGATTGGTCAATGGGTAAAAAGCTAGTTAGATGGGAGGAATGAGTTTTGGTGTTCTATTGCATAGTAGGATGACTAGAGTTAACAATAATGTATTGTATATTTCAAAATAGCTAGAAAAAAGATTTTTTAATGTTCTCATCACTAAGATATGATATATGTGTAAGGCTATTAATATGCTAATTACCATGATTTGATCATTGCACAATTTATACATGTATTGAAACATCATGTTGTGCCTCATAAATATGTACAATTATTAATATTATGTGTCAATCATAAGTTAAAAAAGAAATAAATGGCCGGGCACAGTGGCTCACGCCTGTAATCCCAGCACTTTGGGAGGCTGATGCAGGTGAATTGCTTGAGCTCAGGAGTTTGAGATCAGCCTGGACAACATGGCAAAAACCCATCTCTACTAAAAATACAAAAAATTGGCCAGGCATGGTGGGACGTGCCTGTGGTCCCAGCTACTCAGGAGGCTGAGGTGGGAGGATCACTTGAACCTGGCAGGTGGAGGTTACAATCAGCTGAGATCCGGCCACTGCACTCTGGCCTGGGCAACAGAGTGAGACCCCATCTCAAAATACATATATATATATATATACACATATATATATATACACACACACACACACACACACATACATATACATATATATATATAAAACAACTGAGAAAAAGCTTTTCTAAAGGTGAGTGAGCCAAAACAAACCAAAACAAACCAAAACAAACCAAACTTCACCAATGATTGTCAAGTGAAAGTTCAATTTACCCGTAACAAGAGTTTGTGGAGGTAAAAACGCAGCACACAAGATGTCATCATGGTGCTGTATGCCTCCTTTCCATTCTTCAGGCTGGATGAAAAATTGATTGAAGTTTTGGGGTCGAAACACAGTAATAGCCCTAGCAAAAAGGATATAGAATTTAGCTGTGGATCTAAAATTGATGTAGATATTGAGTAGCCACTATCCACTTGAATGATGTGATCCGAGACTTTTAAAAGACTATGCTGCCCAAAATTTATCCCCACTTGACATCCATAATACTGAGTTTCCCACACTAAACATTTTTATTACCTCATTAAATTATCTGGTAAATTATAAATTTTTGACAATAGAAGGTTAATTATCCTTTCATAATCGTTAACAACAAACCATGTAACAATTTATCAGATTAATTATCCATCACCACGACCCTAAAGCAAAGTTTCCCCACGTGGGTATTCTGAAATCACCGAGTTTTATAGCAATAACAATTAAAAGAGGGGGCAGGCCTATGAACAAATAATGTTTTGTACTTCAAACAAAGTCAATGAGGTTTTTTTTTTCATCAAATTTTCTCAGGATATTTAGCACTCCTTGTGGCATTTTCAAGACTTACCTGATCACAGAATCCATTCTCTTGGAGTCTACAGCATCTTGAAGAACTACAATTTGTGGAACATACTTGGAAAATGCCACCCCAAAGAAGTAGGACATAGGACAGATACATTTTGAACAGAAAGAACAGTATTAGAGAGGTCAGTATCTTCAGGCACTGCTGATGAATTTGAGGACAGGACAGGATGGGCAAAGAATGAAATGCCTTGTACCTGGTGGGGAAGGGAGGAGTGTAAAGATTCCATTGTTGGGGCATTAATACCACCCTGTTTTCACTTGATGATCCGAGCTCTGGCCATCAGCCTATACTAAGCCTCTTGTTCCTTCTAGAGCCATCTAGATCTCAAGTGAGCATTTGCAACCAAAATTATGGGGTCTTTCGCCATCATTCTCTCTTCACCTTCCTGAAATCTTTTATTACCACCACTCTAAAGGTCTCTTAGTTGTCCTACCAGTGTTGCTCCTCAGCCTCAGAGTTTCCAGTATGTCCTGCTTCTCTTCCTGCCTCCTGATCTTTCTTTCCCCACTCTTTATTTTCTATTCCCTTCTTTCTCTCACCCTTTTTAACATGTGGTATATATACACAATGGAACATTCCTTATCTTCATTCCTCCCTTTCTCTCTATCCACTCAAACTGGCTTAGAGATTTCATATATCACCATGAGTTCCAATGTCACTGCTACACAAATGGCTCTTAAATTCTCTTCATTCATAATCTTTGCTAGAAATAGTTTCCATTTGCCAGTTGACAGTTCCATATGCTTCCATCTGCAAAAGATCTCAACATGTCAAAAATCCAAATTTGACATCTTCCCTCCATACCAGCCCTCTGTCTACAATTCCCAAATATGGTTAATAGACCAACATTCCAGCCTCTTTGGGTGTCTTTCTCTTCCCCAGTCAAACCAAATACTTAGATTATATCTCTGCAATATGTTACATATTCATTTCTTACTATTTTACTTCAAACAGTCAATGACAGCTTCCTAATTCTGTGCTAACTACCTCATGGTTGAATTATTGTAACAGCCTACTGACCAATTTTACTGCTTCTAGTCTACCCATCTCTGGCACATTCTTCATCTGGCTACTAGATTAATTATTCTACTCTGGGGCATTTTCATTTATTCTATAAGAATTTCTTATTTGCCATGTGGAAGTCACTTTGTTCATAGTGATGCAGGGTACAGAGCCGTCGGCATAAAATGACTAAAATTCAAGGTAAAATGTGGTAAGTGCTAAGGCATTACTGATCAACTGCCATGAAAGGCCAGCGTAGAAATCAAAGAAGGCTAAGTTGAACACTGATATTTGAACTGGACCATAAAATATGGGTAGGATTTGCAAGATGAAAACACTCTGGATGGAGAAAACAACATGATAAAAGATAAGGCTAATGCCCCATTAGAAAGCATTTGCTAGTTTTTTCATTTCGTATATGATAAAATTCAAATGTGGAGCTCTGTTATTTAAGACCCAATAATACATAGATCTAATCTATGTTTTCAGAATTATTTCCCTCTATTCTTCTATCCTTGCTTTTCAGTTATATGTGAATATCCAATTAAGTATTTGACAGAGGCACTGGAAGCCATAGAGTAAATATGGTACACCTTCTTAAGTGTTAATTTTGCTCAAAAAGTTTGAGGAAGAATAATTTTATATTAAAATAAAGATAGATGAATTAATGCAAGAGAACGCAAAGTTTGCCTGAATTTCAAAAAAAAGAATTCAAAGTTTTAAATTTATTTTTTGCTTGCAGTAGCTGTTTTGAATTGTTAGGAGCTAAGTTTCTGAAGTACACCTTCTTGTCCAACCCAAACAATATTCTTAGTCTTCTCTAGGTACCTCTTACATTTCTGTCTGTTTTGTTTTCATTCATGGTATACTTTTTCATGCCTCTATGAATTTCCTTTTACATACAGACCCACATCTACCTATCCACACACCAACTCTCTAAGGCCCATCTTATTCAGGTAGAATTCTTTAATAACTAGGATTAAAAGAAATAGTTCCTCTTCTGACCTCTTAACATCATTCACATTTAACTTGTAACATTTAATGTTATATAGTTTCAGCTCCTTGGCTAAATTATAAATTCCGAAACCATGCATCTTGTCTTAATCTGTAACCTTACAGTAGCAAGCATAGTGACCTATACATATTGAGTGTTCAATAAATATCTGTCACATAAATGAAGAAAAAAATTATCTGCTTAAATGTCACCTCCTCAGGCAAGCCTTCCCTGACCACCCTATCTGAAGACTCTCTGAGTCTCTCGTCTCTCACTCTATTTCATTTTTTATAACACTTACTACTGTATGACACTGTGATCTATATTTACTTGTTTATGTTCTATCTCTCCTATTATAAAGTAACTTCTAGAAGAGCAAGGACTTTGTTTTTTTTCTTCTACAACAGCAGTGTCTAGAATAATACCTACCACATGATAGGCATTTAACAAATATTTGCCGAATCAATGTGTGAATTATTCTATGTTTTAAATAATCAGATCCTTTGAATGGAGCAACAGGTTGCTGCAAATTCCATGAGACAGACGAAAAACTGGTGCTTTCTCAAAAGCACCACCTCCTGGCTAGAGGCCAACAAACTCAGGACATTACAGCAACTCATGACAGAACAACCCTGCTCCAAGGAAGGAGAAAACAACAGCTAATCCCGCTGCCTGTAACATCCTGGCTAACCAGTGGTCCTGAGTCTGTCCATGTGACAACTTCACTGTTAGCATAATGAGCATTCAAGAAAGCCAGCACACTAAATATATCTACAAGGACTCTCACAGAAGCTACTTCACTCTCCTGACACCTCCACCAGAGCAGGTGCTGGTACCTATGGCTGAAACACCTAAAGATGAATCACATCAGAGGACTCTTTGCAGACACTCCCCAGCACCAGCCCAAAGGCTGGTAGTCCCACTGGGTGACTAGACCCAGAAGAGCAGTAACAATCACTCCAGTCTGGCTCGTAGGAAGCCCCATCCCTAGGGGAAGGGGAAGGGACAGTGCACCACAGCAAGGGATCACCCCACCCCATTGGACAAAAGAATCTGAACAGCAGCCCTTGAATTCCAGATTTTTTCACTGAAATAGTCTACCTGAATGAGAAGGAATCAGAAAAGTAATTCTGGTAATATGACAAATCAAGATTCTATAACACCCCCAAAAGACCACACTGGCTCCCCAGCAATGAATCCAAACCAAGAAGAAATCTCTGAATTGTCAAATAAACAATTCAGAAGGCAGATTATTAAGCTACTTCAGGATATACCAGAGAAAACTGAAAAGCAATGAAAAGAAATTTTTAAAAATATAGGATATGGATGAAAAAATGGTCCAGATAAATAGATATCATAAAGAAAAAAACAATCACAACTTCTGAAAATGAAAGACACACTTAAAGATATACAAAATGCACTGGAAACTTTCAACAATAGAATCAAACAAGTAGAAGAAAGAACTTCAGAGCTCAAAGACAAGGATTTCAAATCAACCCAATCAGAAAAAGAAAAAATAATTTCTAAAAAAAATGAATAAAGACTCCAAGAAATTTGAGATTATATTAAATGGCCAAACCTAAGAATAATTCGTGTTCCTGAGGAAGAAGATAAATCTAAAAGTTTAGAAAATTCCTTAGAAGGAATAATTGAGGAAAACTTCCATGACCTTTCTAGAGATCTAGACATCCAAATACAAGAAGCTCAAAGAACACCTGGGAAATTCATCACAAAAAGATCATCGCCCAGGCACGTAATCATCAGGTTATCTAAAGTCAAACAAAGGAAAGAATCTTGAGGGCTATGAAGCAAAAGCATCAGCTAATCTATAAAGGAAAACCTCTTAGATTAACAGTAGATTTCTCAGCAGAAACCCTACAAGCCAGAAGGGACTGGGGTCCTATCTTTAGCCTCCTCAAACAAAGTAATTGCCAGCCAAGAATTTTGTATCCAGCAAAACTAAGCTTCATAAATGAAGGAGAAAGTCTTTTTCAGACAAAAAAATGCTGAGAGTTAACAACTACCAAGCCAGCACTACAATAAAGGCTAGAAGGAGTTCTAAATCTTGAAACAAAACCTCAAAATTCACCAAAGCAGAACCTCCTTAAAGCACAAATCTCACAGAGCCTATGAAACAATAACACAGTGGAAAAACAACAACAACAACAATGTATTCAGGCAAAAACTAGCACAATAAATAAAACAGTACCTCACATCTCAATACTAACATTGAATGTAAAAGGCCTAAATGCTCTGCTTAAAGGATACAGAATGCCAGAATGGATAAAAATCCACCAGTCAAGTATCTGCTATCTGCAAGAGACTCACCTAACATATAAGGACTCATAAACTTAAGGTAAAGGGGTGGAAAAAGATATTCCATGCAAACGGACATGAAAAGCAAGCAGGAGTAGCTATTCTTATATCAGACAAAACAGACTCTGAGGCAACAACAGTTAAAAAAGACAAACAAGAGCTTGCAGTGAGCCGAGATCGCACCACTGCACTCCAGCCTGGGCGACAGAGTGTGACCCCATCTCAAAACAACAACAACAACAACATCAACAACAACAACAACAAAAAAAGACAAACAAGAACATTATATGATGATTTAAAAAATCAGTCCAACAGGAAAATATCACAATCCTAAATACATATGCAGCCAACATGAGAGCTCCCAAATTTATGAAACAATTATTAGTAGACACAAGAAATGAGATAGATGGCAACACAGTAACTGGGGGACTTCAGTACTGCACTGACACGAGTAAACAGGTTGTCAAGACAGAAAGTCAACAAAGAAACAATCAAATTAAACTATACCCTAGAACAAATGGACTTAACAGATATTTACAGAACATCCTACCCAACAACTGTAGAATATACATCCTTGTCATCAGCACATGGAACATTCTCCAAGATACAACATAAAATAGGTGACAAAACAAGTTTCAATAAATTTTAGAAAATTGAAGTTATATCAAGTACCCTCTCAAACTACAGTGGAATAAAATTGGAAATTAGCTCCAAAAGGAACCCTCAAAACTATACAAATACATGAAAATTAAGTAATCTGTTCCTCAATGATCTTTGGGTCAACAATGAAATCAAGATGGAACTTTAAAAATTCTTTGAACCGAACAATAATAGTGACACAACTTTTCAAAACCTCTGGGATACGGCAAAACTGGTGCTAGGGTAGAAAGTTCATAGCATTAAATACCTATATCAAAAAGTCTGAAAGAGCACAAATAGACAATATAAAGTCATACATCAAGGAACTAGAGAAACAAGAATAAAACAAACCCAAACCCAGCAGAAGAAAAAATATAACAAAGATCACAGCAAAAATAAATGAAATGGAAACAACAACAAAAAAATGCAAAAGATAAATGCAACATAAAGCTGGTTCTTTGAAAAGATAAACAAAATTGGTAGACCATTAGTGCAATTAACCAAGAATAGAAGAGAGAAGATCCATATAAGCTCAATTAGAAATGAAATGGGAGATATTACAACTGATGCCACAGAAATATGAAAGATCATTCAAGGCAACTATGAACACCTTTATGCATACAAACTGGACAATCTAGAGGATTTGGATGCATTTCTGGAAATACACAATGCCCCTTGATTAAATCGGGAAGAAACAGAAACTCTGAACAGACCAATAACAAGTAGTGAGATTAAGTAATAAAAAAAAATTGCCAACAAAAAAAGTCCAGGACTGGATGGATTCATAGCTGAATTCTATCAGACATTCAAAGAATAATTGGTACCAATCTTACTGAAACTATTCCAAAAGATAGAGAAAGAGGATATCCTCCCTAAATCATTCTATGGAGCCAGTATCACCCTGATACCAAAAACAGGAAAGGACATAATAAAAAAAGAAAACTGCAGACCAACGACCCTGTCGTACATAGATGAGAAAATCCTGAACAAAATACTAGCCAACTAAATCCAACAGCATTTCAAAAAGATAATCCAACATGATCAAGTGGGTTTCATACCAGGGATGCAGAGATGGTTTAATACACACAAGTTAATAAATGTAATACATCACATAAACAGAATTAAAAATAAATATCATATGATTATCTCAATAGATGCAGAAAAGACATTTGACAAAATCCAGCATCACTTTATGATTTAAACCCTCAGCAAAATCAGCATAGAATGAACATACTTCAAAGTAATAAAAGCCATCTATGACAAACCCACAGCCAACATTATGTTGAATGGGGAAAAGTTGAAAGCATTAACCCTGAGAATTGAAACAAGACAAAAATGCCCACTTTCGCCACGTCTATTCAACGTAGTACTGGAAGTCCTACCAGAGCAATCAGACAAGAGAAAGAAATAAAAGGCATCCAAATCAGTAAAGAGGAAGTCAAACTGTTGCTGTTTGCCAATGATATGATTGTATAGCTAGAAAACCCTAATGACTTCTCTAGAAAATCCTAATGACTCCTTCAAATGCTCCTAGATCAGATAAATGAATTCAGTAAAGCTTCAGAATACAAAATCAATATATAGAAATTGGTAAAACTGCTATACACCAACAACAACCAAGCTGAGAACCAAATCAAGAACTCAACCCCTTTTAAGACAGCTGCAAAAAAAAAAAGTAAATAAAGTACTTAGGAATATACCTGACCAAGGAGGTGAAAGATCTCTACAAGGAAAACTATAAAACACTGCTGAAAGAAATCATACCTGACACAAACAAATGGAAACACATCCCATGCTCACAGATGAATAGAATCAATATTGCAAAAATGATCTTACTTTCAAAAGCAACCACAAATTCAAGCAATTCCCATGAAAATACCATCATCGTTCTTCACAGAATTAGAAAAAACAAACCTAAAATTCATATTGAACCTAAAAAGAGCCCACACAGCCAAAGTAAGAGTAAGCAAAAAGAACAAATCTGGAAGCATCACATTACTTTATTTCAACCTATACTACAAGGCTATAGTTACCAAAACAGGATGGTACATAGTGCAGTGGGACATAGACCGGTGGGACATAGGCATAAAAAGGCATATAGACCAGAGGGACAAAATAGAGAACCCAGAAATAAAACCAAATACTTAAAGCCAACTAATCTTTGACAAAGCAAACAAAAGCATAAAGTGGGTAAAGGACATCCTATTCAACAAATGGTACTAGGATAATTGGCAAGCCACATGTAGAATGAAGCTGGATCCTTGCCTCTTAACTTACACAAAAATCAATGCAAGATGGATCAAATACTTAAATCTAAGACCTGAAACCATAAAAATTCTAGAAGAACATGGGAAAAACTCTTGTAGACATTGACTTAGGCAAAGAGTTCATGACCAAGAACCCAAAATCAAATGCAACAAAACAAAAATAAATAAATAGATGGGACCTAATTAAACTAAACAGCTTCTGCACAGCAAAAGACATTATCAGCAGAGTAAACAGACAATCCATAGAGTGGGAGAAAATCTTCGCAAACCATGCATTCAACAGAGAATTAATTTCCAGAATCTACAAGAACTCAAACAAATCAGCAAGAAAAAAAAATTACAAATAATCCCACCAAATATAGTCAAAGGACATAAATAGAAAATTTTTAAAAGAACATATACAAATGGCCAACAAACATATGAAAAAATGCTCAACATCACTAATTATCAGGGAAATGCAAATCAAAACAGCAATGAGATACCACCTTACTCCTGCAAGAATGGCCATAATCAAAAAGCAAAATATAATACATGTTGGCATGGACGTGGTGAAAAGGCAGCCCTTTTAAACTGCTGATGGTAATGTAAACTAGAACAATACTATGGAAAACAGTATGGAAACTTCTTAAAGAACTAAAACTAGATCTACCATTTGATCCAGCAATCCCACTATGGGGTATCTCCCCAGACAAAAAGAAGTCATTATATGAAAAAGGCATATGCACACGCATGTTTATAGCAGCACAATTCATAACTGCAAAAATATGGAACCAGCCCAAATGCCCATCAATCAATAAGTGGATAAAGAAAATGTACCATATATATATTATATATTATATATTTTATATATATATATGCCACTTTATCCATATATATATATATATGCACCCTGGAATACCACTGAAATAATGACATTCATAGCAACCAGGATGGAGTTAGAGACCATTATTCTAAGTGAAGTAACTCAGGAATGGAAAAATCAAACATTGTATGTTCTCACTTATAAGTGGAAGCTAAGCTATGAGGATACAAAGGCATGAGAATGATATAATGGACTTTGGGTACTTGGGGGGAAGGGTGGAAGGGGAGTGAGGGGTAAAAGACTGCACATTGGGAACAGTGAACACTGCTTGTGTGATGGGTACACCAAAATCTCAGAAATCACCACTAAATAACTTTTCCTTGCAACCAAACACCACCTGTACCCCCAAAACTATTGAAATAAAAAATAAAAAGCAAATAAATAAATAATTGTAATATTAACAGTTATATTATTTTAATAATATTAAAAAGGCTTCACAAGATAAGGTAACACAAATAAGGTAATTTGAAGTTCCAAAATTGCAGTTTAATCTCATAGTAACTTTATGTGTATGTATTTTTGATTTTCTCTTTTCCTACTGGTAAGTTTGCTTGAAAGATTACCCTTTGAGGAGGGAGACAGTGAGGTGGCAGTGGGAGAGAGAAGGTCAATCTTACATATTTTGCGTTATCTGTCAGCCAAAATTCAACATCTAATGTCTTTTTGCCAAGATACTCATATTAAATTGACATACTAGGTATAGTCAGAGAATTAACACCAAAAGCACAAAATCTTTCTTATAACATGACATAAAAAATAGTCTTTCTGATATTTGACCTTGTGTGTCAAAATGTTGAAAAAGTAGTTAGCTACCACTTTCCCCTCAAAACCTAACCTGAAACTTTCATTTGAAATGACAGTTGTCCTTAAAATAATTTGAGAATCTACACTGCAGCTCTTACTTTCTCTATTTCAAAGATAACTGTTTTTTAAGTTTATACTTTTGCCAAGTAAAATTAAAGTTCAGAATGAGCCAATTTTAAGGCCATTTTAGGAGTCTGAGAGACTTGTTTTCCTGGCATTGAAGGAGTTTACTAGTTCCATTACACACTCCACATTTGCCACCCTGAGAGTATCACAACTACTGCTACTGAATGATTGTGTCATCTTGTGAAAATGAATCACGTCTCTAATTTAGAATTTAGATATGACAACCAATTATGTGAGAACAAAATTAGTTTACCTGTCAAGTGCAAAAAAAACAAAAAACAAAAAGAAAAATATTTAAAACCACCTTTTTTCTAGGACGAATGAGCTAGGCAAATAACTTTTTAACCCAAACTTATCATGTAAAAATTGTCATGGAGAGAACACAAGAATTCAATTAACTACTTGTTCCCTCAGAAGTTAATTGTTGTTAGTCCCATTGTCATGTCTTGTTAATGCCTGTTCTTCAATTCATTGCTTTTTAGGCTTAAAAAGGGTATCTCAAAGGCAGAGAATTAGTTTGATATAATTCAGCTTATTTTTAGTCTTTTTCCTATTTTCCCAAAATTTGTAGAGTCAAATTTTGAATACTAGAATAAACATAAATTATATGTAAGAATTATTTGTGAATTTCAAAAATACCTGCCCCCTCTTTCCTTCCAATATGGCTATTCTAAAATAAATTGCAACATTGGAATATTCCATTCTGATTCTTATCCTAATAATGGAAACCAATTGAGTCACATAGAGTTATAGTTTCTTAGTAAGGCAATTATTAAGAATGTAATATCTTGTGATATATAAGTTTTATTTTTGAGTAACTTCAAATCTTTAGTCTCATTTCACTTAAAAATACTTTTAAAATCAAATTATGTCAATAGCTATTTATTGAGTTCCTACTTTCTACAGTGCTCTATGAAGGATGCTAGTATAAATAAAATTGTCAGAATCATTTAAAATTATATGAAAGATTCTGTTTTTTTATGAATAGAAAAAAAATCTTTTATGTGATAAATGGCAGCTACATACAACCCACATCTAACATCATGTTTAATATTGAAAGATAGAATACTTCTCATTAAGATCATGACCAAGACAAAGATGTTCACTCTCACCAGCCCTATTTAATATTGTGCAAAAATCTTTACAATTTCAAAGAAGCAAGGAAAGGAAACAACAGATACTGAAATTGAAGAGGAAGAAATGAAACTGTCCCTATTCTAGGAGACAAGATTTTCTTTTTTTTTTTTTTACATTTAAAATATTTATTTGCTTACCAAAAAACCCAAGATATAAAAGCCTAATTATAAAAAATGACACCAGTGAACAGTTTTTACCCAAGCTAACCAAAAACAGAATAATATTAACAGTGCAAAGAAATGAAAAGAAACTTCAGTTTACATTTTGAATTAAGGTGTCAACGAAATAAAACAGCAAATTCATCAGCCTTGCTGTTCACATACATGGCTTTAACATTTGAAGAAAATACAAAAAGCCTTTTCAACTTTGATAATCACTTTTGACTCTTTGGAGTTGACTGAGAAAGGAAACTACATCAAAACTTCCATATGTTAATACAGATTAAATGCATAATTTGAAAATGTGATAATTTTTTAGAGAACACACAAGCCAAGTTGTTACCATTCCATCTGAGTACTTTGATAAAACAACTTACAGACTTACTTGTAGGGTCCATTTTCATTTCCAAGCATGGCATAAAATGTTTTAAATGGGACAGTTCTTTTGGTACATTTTACACAAAATTTCTTTCATAGATTTTTAGGCCTAAAATTAAAGAATTATACAGGATGACACTAAGGGGGCAATTTACTGAAATAACTGACATTCTCCACTGACTGCTCAAGACTGGATTCAGATTCCTCGGCACTTGTACAGTTTGATTTCTGTGAGCAATTAGATAATGACACATAGATTATCATAGTCATGTTAGTTAAAAACATCTCTGCCTACATTTATGGTTTGACTTAAAATGAAGAAATATGAAGATATTTTCTTTTGTCACAAGGGGTAATCACTATATGAGTGGATTGCTGCAACTCTCCTGCAATGGGCAGAGATATTTCATCAATACCACCATCTAAAGTTTGTCGCTAACTCTTAAGTAGTCTATTTTATTATAATGTATTAATATCAATCATATCTACACACTATAAAAATGTTAATTGAGCTCAGGTATGATACCAGCATCGTATCTTTACAGGTTCACAGGGAAAAGATGTAACTAAAGTTGCAATGATATTTATTTTATTTTAATTATTATTATACTTTAAGTTCCATGGTACATGTGCACAACGTGCAGGTTTGTTACATATGTATACATGTGCCATGTTGGTGTGCTGCACCCATTAACTCATCATTTACATTAGGTATATCTCCTAATGCTATTCCTCCCCTCTCCCTCCACCCCACAACAGGCCCCAGTGTGTGATGTTCCCCACTCTGTGTCCAGGTGTTCTCATTGTTCAATTCCCACCTATGAGTGAGAACATGCAGTGTTTGGTTTTCCGTCCTTGCAATAGTTTGCTCAGAATGATGGTTTCCAGCTTCATCCATGTCCCTACAAAGGACATGAACTCATCCTTTTTTATGGCTGCATAGTATTGCATGGTGTGTATGTGCCACATTTTCTTAATCCAGTCTATCATTGATGGACATTTGGGTTGGTTCCAAGTCTTTGCTATTGTGAATAGTGTCACGATAAACATACGTGTGCATGTGTCTTTATAGCAGCATGATTTATAATCCATTGGGTATATGCCCAGTAATGGGATTGCTGGGTGAAATGGTATTTCTAGTTCTAGATCCTTGAGGAATCGCCACACTGTCTTCCACAATGGTTGAACTAGTTTACAGTCCCACCAACAGTGTAAAAGTGTTCCTATTTCTCCACATCCTCTCCGGCACCTGTTGTTTCCTGACTTTTTAACGATAGCCATTCTAACTGCTGTGAGATGGTATCTCATTGTGGTTTTGATTTGCATTTCTCTGATGGACAGCAATGATGAGCATTTTTTCATGTGTCTGTTGGCTGCATAAATGTCTTCTTTTGAGAAGTGTCTATTCATATCCTTTGCCCACTTTTTGATGGGGTTATTTGATTTTTTCTTGTAAATTTATTTAAGTTCTTCATAGATTCTGGATATTAGCCCTTTGTCAGATGGGTAGATTGTAAAAATTTTCTCCCATTCTGTAGGCTGCCTGTTCACTCTGATGGTAGTTTCTTTTGCTATGCAGAAGCTCTTTAGTTTAATTAGATCCCATTTGTCAATTTTGGCTTTTGTTGCCATTGCTTTTGGTGTTTTAGTCATGAAGTCCTTGCCCATGCCTATGTCCTGAATGGTATTGCCTAGGTTTTCTTCTAGGATGTTTATGGTTTTAGGTCTAACATTTAAGTCTTTAATCCATCTTGAATTAATTTTTGTATAAGGTGTAAGGAAGGGATCCAGTTTCAGCTTTCTACATATGGCTAGCCAGTTTTCCCAGCACCATTTATTAAATAGGAAATCCTTTCCCCATTTCATGTTTTTGTCAGGTTTGACAAAGATCAGATGTTTGTAGATGTGTGGTATTATTTCTGAGGGCTCTATTCTGTCCCATTGGTCTATATCTCTGTTTTGGTACCAGTACCATGCTGCTTTGGTTACTGTAGCCTTGTAGTATAGTTTGAAGTCAGGTAGTGTGATGCCTCCAGCTTTGTTCTTTTGGCTTAGGATTGTCTTGGCAATGCAGGCTCTTTTTTGGTTCCATATGAACTTTAAAGTAGTTTTTTCCAATTCTGTGAAGAAAGTCATTGGTAGCTTGATGGGGAGGGCATTGAATCTGTAAATTACCTTGGGCAGTATGGCCCTTTTCACAATATTGATTCTTCCTATCCATGAGCATGGAATGTTCTTCCATTTGTTCGTGTCCTCTTTTATTTTGTTGAGCAGTGGTTTGTAGTTCTCCTTGAAGAGGTCCTTCACATCCCTTGTAAGTTGGATTCCTAGGTATTTTATTCTCTTTGAAACAATTGTGAATGGGAGTTCACTCGAAAGATTCTCTTTTTAGTATGTGTGTATGTCTCGACTTTTAAGGAGATAAAACCTTCATAAACAAATTTCCCACAAAAGAAAGCAATAAATATGTATGGTGATGGATATATTAATTAGTTTGATTTAATCATTTCAATATGTATACAAATATCAAGACATCACCTCATATACTGTAAATATATACAATTTTTATTTGTCAATTATTCCTGGATAAAGCTAGAGGGAAAAACACAGAGATTTGTCATTTATAGAAAAGAGAAAATTAAAATCAGGGGAACTAGGAGGCTTTTTTTTTTTTGAGAGAGAGAGAGAGCTTTAAATATATTATAAAATCATAGATTTTGGAGGCAGGATAAAATCTTAAATTCTTAATTTATTTAATTTTACTAGAACTATACATATTATATGCCTACTTTGAACAAATGCAAAGTTAACTGATTATCTAGTCATTTAATTTTAGCAACATAAATATGGCCACAGATTCAACCAGGTATTTGTGAATTGACTCTATGCCAATTCACAACTTAGTTTCTAAGTATATTTTGCTTAAAATAATGAGAAACACATTTCTATACTTCTAAATTTGGGACTTCTTTTTACTGACAGAAAAATTCTCTAGATATGAATGACTGTATTCCCAAATAGCTAACATGTGCTCTCTAGTTCATTTTGCTTAGACCCAAACATTCATATTTACCATATTCTGCCTTTTATGTATTGACCTGCCTGCCATCCATAAACAGGTGGATGCCTTTGAAACAGGAATCATGATTCTTTACATTCAGTCTACTGTAGTTTCTAACTCAGGGCTTTCAACCTAGGTGCAATTAAAAAATATATATGGGAAGGAAAGGGGAAAAAAAGAGAGTAAGCTATATATCTGAGTTATTGTTAAGTTGCTACCGCATGCTTTTTTGTGTGTTTCTTCATATGTACTGATTCATTAGCTTCAATTAAAATGACAAAATATTCAATTAATCATTTAATTTAAAATATATAATTGCTGTCTCATGGTGTGATGACTCCATTTGCAATTAGTTCTACCCAGGAGTGGTAGAAAGAGTATTGACTTTGGCACAGAATTCTAACTCAGCGGCCTACTGACTTTGTCACCTTGGCCGAGTTACCCAACCTCTTCAAGCTTCGGTAGCCTCCCTTGTAAAATAAGGTTGCCAATATTTAGACTTCTGATTCATTGTGAAGAGAGAATATAATAGATTTTCATATCTATGCTGCTTGCCTCTCACTAAGAATGTGACTGTGAGTAATTAATCTCTCTAATCCTTAGTTTCCCTGTCTATTCAACTAACATTTATTAAGTCATTCAACAAATATCACCAAGTATCTAGTAAGCTCCAGGAATGCACACATACACAAATATCCCTATTAAAGAAAATGTAAGAAACTAGAGAGCACAAAGACAAAATGGGGACATTTTGTCTCTATACTGAGAGTTAAGAGAAATGTCCTGGCAGAGAAGATATCTGAACGAGTCTTCAAATAGGAATAAATGTTAGCCAAATGAAAAAAGTTTGACAGGGATTTCTAGATAAGAGGAGAGAATAAAGGCATAAGGGTGTGAAACAGTACGGCTTGTATGTGAACACCCTAAGCAAGCTGCTATTTGATAGAGTTTAGAATATACAGAAAATGGGAGAAAATGAAACTAGAAAATAAAAGAATATGTCCAGGTCAGAGGGAGCTTAGACACTCTGAAAGGTTTTAAGCAAGCACATAACATAGACACTCTGAAAGGTTTTAAGCAAGGACATAACATAGAATTCACTGGAGAAAGAAATCCCTGTAGCTAAAGTGAGCAGAATCTATTTAAGAAGTGAGAGGTGGGCATTAGGAGGACAAAGGACAAGTTAGAAGGCTGTGGCATTCATCCAAGTGGAAATTATGCTCTGAATTATACTAATACTGTTATACAATTTATAGGAGCAGGTTTAAGAAATGTTTAGGGCATAAAACAGATATGACTTAGTGACTTCTTGTGTGTGAAGAGGGAGAACCAGAGTGGATGACTGGGTCTCTGGCAATTAATTGAAGTTCCAAAGAAAAGAGAAAAAGCACGTTTTGGAAAGGAGATAAATAATTATTTCAGTTGAGAACATGTTGAATTTGAGATTGCAGTCAGACACATACAGCAAGCAAATGGATAACTGAGCTTAGAGAGATAAGACCTGAAGACAGATATTTGAGTTATCTATAAAATATTGCCTACCTTCCAAGATGATGCTAAGGATTAAATTAGATAATGTGTATAAAGTGGCTAATGCTACACAGCACTGTAAATAAAATAAATCAGATGGCATATTTAAGAACTTTACCCAAAAATGTAATTACCATTCCATCCTGCACATAATTATTGAACCAATCTCTGTATTTGGATAAAATCTGAAGTAAAAGTTACAACTTAACCTAATGGACTCTAAAACAAGGTATTGAAGAAAGCTTAGTAAGACGACTGTCAATCTTCCAGTTATTTCTTCCCTAATCACTAAACTATTAAGGAGTTGGCTTAATGGTCCATCCTCCTCTAACTATAACTGAACAGTTTCCTGCCCTCTTGCCTCTTTTGTTAAATGCCTCCTGGTAAAAAGAATCCTGTCTTAGATCCCGTAAAATCTATCTTAACATAAAGCCTCTGATTTAGAATATATAATTTTTAAATCCACCAATATAAAGTGAAATAATATAACAGAATGTATTAATTCAATTTTCAATTTCAACTAAGGTATCCAAGTCCTGACAACCTTGAGGATAATGGAAAAGATGAAGGAAGATGGAAAAAGTGATAATTTTTCCTACTCTCATACCAGTTTTTCCAAAGCTTCTTCCCCAAATTACAGAAAGTACCACCCACCAACATAGATAGAATAATAGATGTTCCTTTAAACCACTTTTAGGTGACTCTACATCTAATCTTTCTGATTTTCCCTTGTAAGCAATCAAAAAAATCTTACAGTTGATGCTAATTCCTAACTATGGATATCTAAAAATAAATTAAGGAAATGGCATTGCCAAGTTTTGACTTGAATTGATTATTTTAAAAAATTCCTTTTTGTTATGTTTAAAACTTAAATTGGATCAGCTGGACACCACACATGGTAGAGAGCTAAACTTATTCATTGCCATTTTCTAAGTATAGAGATCATTAGATCATAGACTGTGGAGTGGTTGTGGGTTGATAATGGATCATGAATCCTTTCAGAGATGTGAAGTCTTGTCCTTCACAGATGAGGATGATTGAATTAGTTCTTAATGTCAAGTAGAATAATCTGGCTATACTTACTTTCTTATTGTCAAATTACTCCTAAAAATAGGGCAGTGTGTGGCACTATGTTTGCTGGTCTGCATTTGCACCTTTGCATTAGAAAAAACTCTTCCCTGTGATTGATAAAAATCCCCAAATACATACTTCTGGTTTTCTAGGTATAAAGTCTGATTTAATCCGAGCTTCAAAGCATTAAGGTCATAATTCTATAGTGAATAACGTTGGATGACTACCTATTAGAGCAATATTTTGTAAACTGATGAATTAATGGACAATATATTTTCAAAACATATCACACTTTAATTTTCCTACTGCTTATACAGTGCCACAGAACTGTTTATGATCCTTAGTTCTGTCAGGAAAAAAAAAAGGAAGGAAAAGTAATTTTCCTTCTAGTGAAATGGAAGAAATGCTCCTCGAGAAGAGTAAGTGCCTTTTGAAAGACCTTTTCTGCACTGATAGAAAGGAGGAGCTATCACAGGACTCAGTTGGCTATTTCCCTCTTGTGTTGCAATTGAAAATAAGTAATGAGAAAAGAAGTAATGAGTTTTCTTTACAGTTGAAGGAATGTAATTTACAAGTTAAGAATTTATTGACTAGAAAATTTGGGAAACTTTTGGAACCCAGAAAGTGGTAATACATCCCCATCTGAAATGGTTAAAGAAAGAAAAATTTCCAAAGCCAGAAGAAAACCTAACAATTCTCAAAGCCACTCAAGCTATGCGGTCTTCTAATATTTTATTCACTAAGCATTCAGTCAATTCCAACTAGGGTATCACTCACCTAGGTCACCAGCAAGTTTTAATGACACAGAGTCAACCAAGATTTTTATGTTCTTTTTTCTTTTAGATTTTGATTAAAATAAAAACATTCTCCTTTTTACCTTCCTATAGTTTTCCATGAGGCATAATCATACCTCTCCCAGCCTGTAACCAGTATTTTCTTCTTAAGAATGAGGATTTGTGAAATATCCACAGCTCCATCTTGCCCAACATTTAGTGTATGGTGACAATATCCATTGAAGTCCCATATCTTTAAGAGAAAAATTAAAACCACTTTGAGACAGGAAGGTAAACTTTTTATATTCTGAACCAGGATTAATTCATTTAGGATATGTAATCATTAAAGAAAATCAACTCATCATTGAATTTTGCCACTATATTACTCTTGTAATATTGTGAAATATCTACTTGGTCTTCATCCCCATTTCTCGGCACAATAACTTTTAAAATCCTCAGGCTCTTTCTCTAATGATAAGACAGTATTTAGTATGCTAATGACATGACTCCAGGCTGGGGAGCCCTAAATAGCTTCAGGGTGGAGGCTGGTCTCAAGAAACGCCAAGGCATAATTAGAAGGTGGAAATTTCAGCCCCACCCCGAAACCCCTAGGGAGCAGAGAGAAGTTTAAAGTTGAGTTCATCTCCAGTGGTCAGTGATGGAGTCAATCAACCCTGTGTAATGGAGCCTCCATAAAAACCCAAAAGTATGGGAGTTGAAGAGATTCCAGACAGCTGAACATACGTGGAGGTTGCGGGTGGGTGAAAAGCCCACAATGGAAGGTCTGTGTCCACATGCCTTGCATTATGCATCTCTTCCATCTGTCTGTTCATCTGTATCCTTTGTAATATCATTTCTAATTAATGAATACATGTAAGTCAAGTGTTTCCCTGAGTTCCATAAGCCACTCTAGCAAATTAATCAGATCCAAGGAGAGGGTCACAAGAATGCTGATTTACAGCCCATCAGTCAGAAGCACAAGTTACAACATATGCTTGTGACTGGCATCTAAAGGAAGAAGCAGACTTGTGGGACTGAGCCCTCAACCTATAGGATCTGACTCTATCTCCAAGTAGACAGTGTCAGAATAGAATTGAATTGGAGGACACCCAACTGGTGTCCTCTGTAAAATCTACCACAGAATTGGTGTGTGGGAAAAATCCCTACACACATTTTGGTGGCCAGAGGTGTGTATTGCATTCAGTGTGATGGTAGGAGAAACTGACTTTTTTTCCTATATAAAGTCACCCATCACTTAATAACAGGATACATTCTGAGAAATGCATCACTGGGTGATTTTATCATTGTGCCAGTATCATACTGTGTACTTATACAAACCTAAATGATACAGTCTACTACACACCTAGACTACATGGTATAGCCTATTGCTCCTAGGCTACAAAACTGTACAGCATGTTACTGTACTGAATACTGTCAACAATTGTAACACAATGGTAAGTATTTGTGTATCTAAACATAGAAAAGGTACAGTAGAAATATGGCATTATAATCTTAAGGGACCACCATCGTATATGCAGTCTGTTGTTAACTGAAATGTTGCTAGACAGTTTACGACTCTACTTGTAACTCTATCAATCTATTCTAATAATAGTTCTTCAAATACTGTAAGTTAACATGTATACTAAATGGAGAGACAATAAAAAATCATGAAGAAAACCATTTTGGAATCTGTTGACATCCTGAAGTTTTCACTATGTCTAAATTTCTGCTTCCTTATCTGTGATACAGGAACTTTACTCCTCAGGGATGCTTGGAGGATTAAACAGCTGATACAGAACCTGAAACAGTCATCATTTACTAGATTTCTCATCCCCTACCGATAAAACCTCCTGTTGATGGTGGGTGCCAGACCCAGTCCTCAAGAGGGCACAAGCAGTTCTGGTTTACCTACTCAGACAGTGGAGTGCAAACTTAAGCCCAATAGGCATACTTTAAGAGAGAGCATCATTAGATTAGTAGCAGTTAAAACTAAGCCCTACTATGAAACCTTGTTGGCACATCATGCACAGAGGTCACATTGGCGCTATCGAAATTAAAATGCAGGCCAGGCACCATGGCTCATGCCCATAATTACAGCTTTTGGGGAGGCTGAGGCAGGCAGATCACTTGAGGTCAGGAGTTTGAGACCAGCCTGGCCAACATGGTGAAACCCTGTCTCCACTAAAATTACAAAAATTAGGCAGGGCCGGATTCAGT
Organism: Gorilla gorilla gorilla; assembly: GCF_029281585.2. Lineage (NCBI taxonomy): Eukaryota > Metazoa > Chordata > Mammalia > Primates > Hominidae > Gorilla > Gorilla gorilla. The sequence continues at coordinate 178,671,051 of NC_086017.1, forward strand.
GGCTCATGGCTGTAATCCCAACACTTTGGGAGGCTGAGGTGGGCGGATCACAAGGTCAGGAGTTTGAGACCAGCCTGGCCAATATGGTGAAACCCCATCTCTACTAAAAATACAAAAATTAGCCGGGCATGGCGGCACGCACCTGTAGTCCCAGCTACTCGGGAGGCTGAAGCAGGAGAATAGCTTGAACCCAGAAGGTGGAGGTTGCAGTGAGCTGAGATCGTGCCACTGCACTCTAGCCTGAGTGACAGAGTGAGACTCCATCTCAAACAAACAAACAAAAAAATTAGCCGAGCATGGTGGTGCACACCTGTAACCACAGCTACTCGGAAGGCTAAGAGAGGAGAATCACTTGAACCTGAGAGGCAGCGGTTGCAGTGAGACAGGATCATCCCACTGCACTCCAGCCTGGGCAACAGAGCAAGACTCTGTCTCAAAAAATAATTATTATTATTAAAAGGCATATACCCTTTAAATATTTAGCTTCTAGAAAGTCATCTCACAGATGATTAAAAATTGGCTTAAAATTTGGCTTAAAAATTCAGCTTCTAGAAAATCATCCACAGATACATTCATATATGTAAAATGACATATTTTCAAGCATATTCTTGCAGCATTGTTAAAAAGCAAAAGATTTGAATCAATGCAATTGCTCATTAGTAAGTAAGAAATTGAACAATCAGAATAAGGACTATCTATGCAGTAGCATATAATGTAGCCATAAAGAAGAATGAGTCATCTCCATTTTCCTAGACTCTGCCAAAACTCAACTGCCTATGGAAGCTTGAGCAAGTTGCCTTAACTCCTTGGGCTTCAGTTTCCCCTACTAAAAATACAAAAAATTAGCTGGGCGTGGTGGCAGGCACCTGTAGTCCCAGCTACTCGGGAGGCTGAGGCAGGAGAATGGTGTGAACCTGGGAGGCAGAGCTTGCAGTGAGCCGAGATCGTGCCACTGCACTGCAGCCTGGGCAACAGAGTGAGACTCCGTCTCAAAAAAAAAAAAAAAAAGAAAAATCAGGATAAGAGTACCAACCTTATAGATATACATATATGTGTGTGTGAAATGCTTAGAATAGTGCCTGGTTCATAGTAAGCATGGAATAAATGTTAGCTAACATTATTATTATTGTATCCATTTATATGAGTCAATATCCAAGACAGAAAAATGCAAATGCAGAACAGCATGTATAGTAGGCTGCCATCAAGAAACAAATGGCCAGGCACAGTGGCACATGTTTGTAATCCCAGCTACTCAGGAGGAGGCTGAGGCAGTAGGATCATTTGAACCTAGGAGTTTGAAACCAACCCAGGAACACAGTGAGACCCTGTCTCTAAAAACAAACAAGAATGACTGAACGAAAATAAACAAACAAATGGTGTTTGTGGCTAGAAAGGTGCACAAGAAAACAGTAACAGTGGTAGCCTCAGAGAAGGAGCTGGAAACAGGGATGATATATTTTCACTATATATCCATTTTATATTTCAAAAATTTTATTTTATGCACACATTAATTATTCAAAACATTAATTAATTTAAAAATAGACTGTTCAAAGCCATAATGAATGAGTTAATAATTTTAAGTCTTTGATTATGTAGGTACTGAATTTGGATTCTAAATTTATAAATTAGATTGGAAAATGTCATTCATTCTTGTTTCTTCATAGAATATGGTCAGAGAAACTCAACCCTGATTTATGTATCCTACACAGAAGTTGCCAGACTTCAGAATTCTGTTGTGCTCTTGTGACAAATATAAATGCACCTTCAGAAGCAGTTATTATACTACTAAATTCACATTAACTTCTAAGATGTCAAAGCTTCAGTTGAGACTTGAGGTGCACACATACTCTTCATCCATGTCGCTATGTTTTCCTCTAAACATGGCTCTTACCAAGTCCACCTTAAATAATTTCCACAAGTAGGTATTGCAAAGATCTGAATGCCCCCAGGTCCTACTAAGTCCCTTAGCTGGGAATATTTTAGCAGCATCTACAAGGTAAGCCTTACCCTAGATTCTATACCCAGTTACTTTCCAAGATAGAGGTAAATAGAACCTAATCTGTTCACTCCAATGGTCAGTGCATTCTCACACCCCAGGACTGGTAAGCGAGATACTGGCTTTTACTATTTGCCTGAACCACTGTCTAATACTCCAGGTCCAGTTATTTCCCTTTTATTTCACCTCAATTATTGGGATTATGGTTGTCCTGGTACCTTCACACATCTTATCAGCTCTCCTGTAAACTAGATTACTTTACTTAAACCCAAATCTCCAGTCCATACCTTATTCCATTAACCTTCTCATAGGCCAACTTCTACTGATTTCCAGAGATTCTCTTTACAACCCACCATAGCACCTTCCTCACACTAATGACTGCCAGCCTGTAATCTCCCTGAATACCTAAACTTCTAGGATGTTCTACCTACATATCCAGGTAGCTTTCCATCACTCTCCCCTACAGCTTAACTGAGTGTATCATACACTACACCATGGAAGGTAGTCTAATACCCAGTTATAGCAGGTTTGAGAAACATTCAAAGTTTACTCAGGGAATTATCTTCTAATGCCTCAAAATGGCACAAGCCATTTCCAATCAAAGACTCATTACTCTTGGGGCTGAGGGGAGCAGAGAAGATTCACTGGTGGGCATGACTTCAGATATCAAGTATCTAGTTTTTCATGAAAAGTTGACCATTTTGCAAAGGAAATTAGCACCTTCCTCCCCGAAGAAATATATGATAATTACAGAATAAGAAACTTAGAAATATAAAATCATGTAAGTTTAGAATGGATCAGATTATGATTATTCTTTCTACTGTCTGAATTTCACACAACAAAAATTAAAATTACAAAATAGGTTTACTTTTAAATATTTATTTCTTGAAAAATTTGCATCTATGCCATTTTTTAAAGTTTAGTTAAGTGTTCCTGATTTCTCATTTAATCAACTTTTAAAAAGAAAACTAGAGACATTAGCCAAAGCACATGAAATTATCGAGGCATCGTATTCCCCAAAGTAGTCCCTATTCACTACACTGAAAAAGGGGCTTTCTGAAATGAGTAAGCCAAGTTATATTTTCATTCTAAATAATTTATTCAGAAAAATTATTTATTCATTTTTCCACAGAGGTTTATTTTCCTAGCAGCTTTATTAGATGGTTGGAGTTATTTCACTCTTACCATGTCTCATTTCTCTTCTTGCAATACCAAAAAGGCAAAAAATGAGAATATCTATAGCCATGTCTTCTGGCATAGTATTTTAGTCTCCTCATATCTGGATAGAAAAGCATCATTGTGTTCGCACCTTTACAGTCCCATCTGTGCTGCCAGTCAAAAGCCGAGTCTCATTTGCATCAAGGGCCATAGTGCTGATTTCTGCGTTGCCGTGGCAACCAGTAAACTGTTTGATTTTCTGCCCAGTGTCTATCATCCAGAAGGAAACAGTAGACCCTGTATCAGAGCTGATTACCTAAGAAAAAATAACATTTTAAAGAAATTAAATATAGTCTCAGAATCAACCATTTATATTTCAACAAACATATCCAGCCTGTGCATTTCTAGTCCAAAGATCCCCCAACAGTCAGAGACATTTTTGTAATGGACTTTCTTTCTATTAAGCTGATAACATTTCAATTTTGACTAGACCTAAGGTAATGAAGTCGTGATCCTCTTTATCAGAGAAGATAAGAATCTGCTTTCCTTACTCACCATTCAGCTTTAGTGTCTAGAGGCCATTCCGAAATCAAATTCTGAAAATAAACTTACGAATCTTTCCCATTTAGATGAGAAAGCTGATTTTACTAGTCATGGTGCTCTGACACTATTTACTATATGAAAAGAAACATTTTGTAATATAGCAGCTTTCATTTAGCATTCAGAAAAGAAGCTCTACCAGCCATTATGGAAAATGTTAATTTCAACAAATTACTAGAGCTGTGCTTTTAATGCCATTAGTCCTTTGCTTTCTTTTTTCCCAAACTACTGTGTATATTTTTATAGCTAAACACAATTATTGATAGATTACTAAAAAAAAAAGAGCACAGGTTAAATATAAATCTACATGCACACTTTGAAAGGAAGGCAACAAGACAAATGCTAGAAGGGAAAGGATTATACACAGCAGTTCAAAAATGAGAAATTTTATAGTGGCAAGTGTACTGCTAATTTCAGCTCAAGATATTTAAGAGATTCATAGGTTAAAACCACCTAGCTAATATGACTTTGGAAACCAAAATAATGAAAGAAACATAATAACTACATAAATGCATAGCTAGGAAGTTCTCTAAAGCAATATGTAGATTTTAAGGAAGCTTAAAGCATTTATTTTTCTGTTTAGGTATTGATTACCATTGCATAAATGTAAATGTATTAACAATATGTTAAATTTAAATGCTGCATTTTCATAATCAAATGGGTTGAAGTTTATCAAATGCATATTCAGTACTGGCCATCATGCATACATTCATTCATTCATTCTACAGCCACTTGCATAACATCCAGGCTCCATAACGGCAATGGAACTTCACTGGCAAAATCCTGCTCTCAAGGAGTCTATTGTCTATGGTCTACACCTGTACATTAAAACCACCTGGGGAACTTAAAAAAGCATCACTGCATACCAGATCAGAAACTCTGATTCAATTGGCCAAGGAAATGGATCTTTAAAGAGCATCACAGGTGATTTAAATTTACAGCCTGACCTATGACCTGCTGGTCTAGATGAAGAAACAGACAAGAAACAGATAAATGCTAAAAAATGTTTCAAGTTTAGAGGAATCACCTTTGGGTACTGTGGAAGTACAGAGTGGAAAACCTGAAATCCACTTGCTGGAGTGGGGGATTGGGTTAGGGAGTGGAGGAGCAAGGGGCAAGTCAGGATTCACAAAGGAGGTGATAACTGGTCTGGAATTGAAGATGGAGACATGTATTTATTATGAGGTGTACCCCAAGCCCTTTCACTTGTTATCTCATTTGATCTTTATGAAAACTCTGTGAAATAATGTTACCAACATTATTTTACCAACGACAAAATTGAGTTTGTAATCAGCTAATAATGTCCCCAAACTTACAGGTTTGAATCCTTGACATAGACAGCCACATCATAAGGTCTTCCTCTATTCCTGCACAGTATTCCAGATAACTAACAGTTCACTTAGAAAAGTATTTGGAGAATATTCCAAGAATGAGAAACAATACAAAGTTTAATGAGCCTGAGTGCAGAGTATTTGAAGGGACAAATACGGTGGGATATCAAATGGGTAGGCAAGCTGAAGATGGAATTTTAGAAATCTCTGGTAAGCAGCTCCAAAGAATATTGAGTAATTATAAAGTCAGTTTTACTGGGAGAGGGCCCACAGCTTTCATCAATTATCACTGGGGGCCAATGATTAATCCAAAAGGCTAAAAACATTATTATTGTTCTTAATAAGGAAAAGAGTAATACAGTGTTTTTTGTCAGTTGGCTTGTAAAGATACTTCTTGCAGCAATGTGGAGAACAAACTGGGGTTTTGGGAAGACCATTTGGAGGCTTCAGACTAGTCCAGGTAAGAGATTCTCAACTAACAAAATAGTTCTGGGGGTTCAAAGGAGGGGAGCAATTGAAAGACAGGGCCATGATTTAGCAACATGTGTATCTCAACAAAGAACTGATAATGAGCATGTGATCCTTTTAGCCCTTTTTTTTCTGAAATTACAACTTCAATGAGACAATTTCTTAAATGAAGTAAACCTGTATTTATGCTACACATTTTCTCAGTGAAATCAAAATTACCTTAAATATTGAATTACCATTGTTAAACTACTGTGTAATTTCTAAGACCAAATGATCTGGATCTTTGAAATAATGTAACAACACATTAATTAGCATTCCATGTCATTAACTGTGTTTCTATTTGATTGTGTTTGTGCACTATACATGGTTGTTAGGAGCACTGGATCTGGAGTCAGGATGCCTAAGTTTGAATGTCAGCTGCCTCACTATTGTTCTACCTCGGACATTAAGGGCAAGCACATTACTTACCTTTATGCTTCAACTTCCTCATCTGTAAACCAGAAATATTCATAGTAACTACTTCAAACCATTGTTACGATGTTTAAACAAACTAATATTTTTAAAGCATTTACCACAGTGCATGGCATAGCCATAAATCATAAAAGTTAGGTAGTGTTACTACTCCATCTAAGCTTCCTTTGCCTGACCTCTTACTTAGGCTTGTATCACTGTGCATATCCAAATCAATTTAAGAAAAATAGTATCTTGCTTTCCTCCAACTATGACAGTGAATGTAGACAATTAAATTTTAGAAACCTGATTTTAGGGCCGGGCGCGGTGGCTCACGCCTGTGATCGCAGCACTTTGGAAGGCCGAGGCGGGCAGATCACGAAGTCAGGAGATAGCGACCACGGTGAAACCCCGTCTCTACTAAAAATACAAAAAATTAGCCAGGCGTGGTAGCGGGCGCCTGTAGTCCCAGCTACTCGGGAGGCTGAGGCAGGAGAATGGCGTGAACCCGGGAGGCGGAGCTTGCAGTGAGCCAAGATAGCGCCACCGCACTCCAGCCTGGGCTACAGACCGAGATTCTGAATCAAAAAAAAAAAAAAAAAGAAAGAAAGAAACCTGATTTTAGATGCACATTGAAATTTTGAATTATACTTGTGAATTTCTCACAGAAGTGCTTAGGAAGTTGGATTACATTCATTACAGATAAAATCATGAAAGTGTAATTTTCCAAGCTTGTGTGAAAATTTTGATAGTAGTCTTTTAAGAAAAGGTTAAAGATTGTGCAGGATTTTATTATTTCTATTAAAAAACATTTTTGGATTGATTGATTTGTTTTTATTATTTTAAATTGACGCATAATAACTACATACTTATGGGGTACCGTGTGATATTTCAATACACATACACGATGTATAATGATCAAACAGGGTAATTAACATATCCATCACCCTAAACATGTATCATTTCTTTATGTTGAAACATTCAAAATCCACTCTTCTAGCTATCTGAAAATACACAAGAAGTTGTTGTTAACTATAGTCACCATATAGTGCTATGGAACACTAGAACTTATTCTTCTGATCTAGCTGTACTAAAAAGCATTTTCTGAGCAGCTATTATGTTAGCCATTTCAGTACCAAAAGATGGTACTTTTTATTTCCCTAACAGAAATAAAAGAGCCATGTTCAAAGAAAAGACTTGATTACCTGTTCAGGGTGGGCATCACCCACATTACAAAGCATCTAATCATTCACCACTGTTACCTAACGTAGATATTCAATGAGGAATTAGTAATGTTCACTTTTTGCCATTTTATACTCTTTCCCGTGCCCACCTGACTGAGCCCCAACATACTATTCATCAGTTTTCGTCACCTTTCTCTGCTCATTTAACAATTTCTCATGAAATCTAAATCAGTCATGACAACAGCATATAGCTAGTCCGATTTCATTTTATGGCAGTCGGCCTCACGGTGCAGTTTGCAGGAAAACAATGTGTTGAAACTGACTATGTCTCAAACATCCAACCAGTATTAACCAGAATCTACTCTCACTATGACAATATTGGAATACAAGAATAACAATATAGGGAAAAAGGCGTTCAAAGTTTAGTGAAAGAGGAGTGTGTTTAACATTACTTGGCAGATGAAGAAAATGGATTCACTACACGACAATGGAACTATTTTTGGCAAGTTGTTTTCATCAGCAATAAAGCCCAGGAATAAGTCTTGGCGTCACATGTCTATGCCACCTTTTAATGATACCAAATCTCTTTAAGTTTGCAGTTTATTTCTGATTATCTCTTATCAGGCTAGACTTCAGCTGATGAGGACGGGGCCCTGACAGTCTGCAGAGTGAAAATGGTGCTAACAACCACACTCCAGGACACATGGGCCTCCTCAGTAGATCGTTGTTCTGACGGGAACAGTCTCTCTCTCATGTACTTCAGTTAATAACTGTTTAGGAATATGTGTCTCCTTTTTGTTTCTCTCATCTGAAGCTGTCAGAGCTAATCAGACAATTCTAAGATATGTGAGGCTGTATTCATGTCACCTAATTGTCTTATTGCTATTCCAATAACAGTAGGCACTTTAGTTGTCTTTTATGTGCATTTCAAGTCCTGGGTCTAAGAAAAAAAAACAGGAATCAAAAATTACAGCAGCAAATGCCACGAGCTAACAGAGGGTTGAGATATTTGATTCCATTGCTGTTTACAATTTTTTTTGTTAGTGTTGTTTATGGTCCTATAATATAAAATAGGTTACTTCCTTTATTTCCATTTTGTAGAAAATCTCTAGAAGTTACATTTCAGTGAATAGGGAGGTGAAGAGAATGATGATATCTCAGAGTACAGGTACAAATTATTCAGATATTTTAGGGCAGCCATTCTTTAGTTATAAACCTTGCTTAGTGGATTTTTTCTCTTCTTAAATTAATTGGTAATTTGCTCTTTCAAATTCATTATTTGAATGTACTGAATACCTGTAATATGCAAGGCCCTAGATCTAGACACTGGTGATCCAGCAGTGAATAAGTTCTGCTCTTGCATTTTGTCCAGGGAGAGAGGCAACAAGATCAGAAAAAAAAAAAGCATATCTATCTATCCACACACACACACACACACACACACACACACACATTTATATGTAAAATGCATGTGTATATATGTAATATAGTTTGTGTGTGTATATATATATATGATGTTTGGTGGTAACAAAGGTTATGGAGGAAAATATAGCTAAGAAGGAAGCAGAGGGCTTTTGTCATAGGTGCAAAATTGGGGAATCTGGGAAGGTCTCCCTGAGGAATCATAACAGTTATGAAAGACATAACTGAGACAAAGAAGTAAGCCAACCAGATACTTGGGTGAAAAGAGCTGCAGACAAAGGAAACAGCAGCGCAAAGGCCCTGAGGCACAGTGTCCTTGGCACATTCAAGGAATAGCAAGGAAGCCAGCAAGGCTTAAGCAGTGTGAGGGAAGGGAGGAGCCATTGCCTGCGGTCAGTGCACAGAGATTCAAAACAATCCAAAACTACCAAACTCCCATAAGAACTAGGGAACAAATTTCAAAAGTAGAAAAAAAAAAACTTTCCTCTTTTTCACTAATATTAATTAGCATTTACCATTGCTTTATTTCATGTATCTTTATATATAAGATCATTTGTTCTTAACAAAAATTCTACAAGGGATATATTATAATTAGTAAATTAGTATTTTATAGATAAGAAAGCTGAAACTTAGAGGAATTGAATCACCCACTCTGTGTAAAGTACTGAGAACCCTGCCTGACTCTGAAACTCCACCAATTCTCTTATTCCAAAAATCTACTTCTAAAAACAGTTGAGACTGTGATGATGAGAGAGGCTGAGGAAATGGTCCTCTCCTATGCTGGTTTAGTGTAGCTTTATGGAGAGCATTTGGCAATATTCGTCAAGATTACAGATGTAAATATTCTCTGCCCCAATAATTCTAACTATAGGAATTTATCCTATAGGTATTTTCTCATCAGTGCAGAGTTCTGAGGACAAGGTGAAAAATTGCTACATTATTTGTAACAAAAACTGCTGGAACCAACCTAAATGCTCAAAGTTTGGGATATGCATGCAATGAAATACTATGCATCTGTGAAAATGGACAAGGTTACTCTTTAAGTAATGAGATAAAACTATCTTTAGGATGTATTGTTACGTATAAAAGCAATGTACAAAGCAGTTCGTACATATAAAATGTTCTCATTTTTGTAAAAAAAGCCTATAAAATAATATATATTCTTAAATATTGACTTATTAAATATTACATATCTATTTCAAAGAATAAGTTTACCCTGCAACAACCCGGGGGTTAGAGATGCCTACCTCCCACACAGTTAAAAATTCATGTATAATGTCGATCCCAAAAAAACTTAAGTACTCATATTCTACCGTTGACCAGAAGCCTTACTGATAACATAAACAGTTGATTAACACACATTTTGTATGTAATAGCTACTACATACTGTATTCTTATAACAAAGTAAGCTAGAGAAAAGAAAATGTTATTAAGAAAATTATAAGAAAGAGAAAATATACTTACTATTTATTGAGTGGAAGTCAATTATCATAAGGGTCTTCATTCGTGTCATCTTCACATTGAGAAGGCTGAGGAGGAAGAGGAAGGGTTGGACTTACTGTCTCGGGGTGACAGAGACCAAAGAGGTGGAGGAGGTGGAAAGGGAGGCAGGAGGTCAGGAGAGGTGGGCACACTTGGTGTAACTTCACAGAAATACATTGTAATTTCTGTCGGACTTTTTGCTCTTTCTTTTCTCTAAAAATGTTTCCAAACAGTACCAATCCCTCTTCCAATATTTGCTTTAGTTTCAGTGCCCATATTGTAGAAAGGTCTATGCCATAAAATAAGTCAAAAGCAGTCTTGAATAATCAGAACGCTTCTGCCAGATTGTCTAACGTCCATTATTGTCTAACGTCCCTTTGTTTTCTGGCACTGCTTCTTCTATGTCTTCTTTCTCAGTCACCGGTTTGAAAGCACTCATCTTCATCAAGTCATCTTCTGTTCATTCCTCTGATTTAGTGTTTATCACATCTTGAATTTCCCCAAAATTCATATCTTGAAACCCTTCACCTCATCCCCATTCCCACCTTTTTTGCCATGTTCACAGTCTCTTTCATGATTTCCTTGATTGGCTCTGTTGTAGATCCTGTGAAGTCATGTGCAACACATGGACACAGTTTTCTTCAGCAGGAATTTATTGTTTCAGGTTTGAGGGCTCTCACGACTTTTTCTATAACAATGAAGGCATATTCAATGGTGTGAGCCTTCCAGGCTTTCATGACGTTCTCTCTACTCTGATTCTTTTCCATAGCATTGACGGTCCTTTTCATAAAGTACCAGTACCATGTGTAATGAGGCTTAAAGGTCCTCATGATCCCCCTTGTCTAGAGGCTAATTTACAGATGTCATGTTTGGGGGCAAGTAGATCACTTTGATGCCTTTAGTCTTGAAATCATAAGATTCTGTGGGGCCAGGGGCATTGTCTAATATCAAAAGAACTTTAAAAACCAGTCTCTTACTGGTAAGGTGCTTCCTGACTTCAAGGACAAAGAATTGAAGGAACCAGTTCAGAAAAAACATTCTCATTGTCCAGGCCTTCATATTGTACAGCCAAAAGAATAGCAGCTGATGTTTGTCTTTTCCATTTTAGGCTCAGAGTTTAGCAGCTTTATAGACAAGTGCTGTCCTGATCATAAACCTGGCTGCATTTGCACAAAATAACAGAGTTGGCCTATCCCTTCCTGCCTTAAATCCTGATGCTTGCTTCTCTTCTTTATTAATAAACATCCTTTGTGGCGTTTTTCTTTTCAGAACAAAGGCATTTTCATCTGCTTAAAAAATTTGTTCAGGCAGCAATCCTTTCTTCTCAATTATTTCCTTAATTGTGTCTGGGAACTCATTTGCAGCTTCTTGATTGGCAGAATCTCCTCCTCCTGTTATTTTGGTATTTTTTGTACCAAATTCTTTTCTAAAGTTATCAAACTATCCTTTGCTGGCATTAAATTCTCCAGCTTTAGATATTTCACCTTTCTTTTGCTTTAAATTATTGTATAATAACTGCTCATTCTCTAATCATATTAGTCTATAGGTATGCCTTTCTTATAGCAACCTGCACCCACATAAGACCTGTATTTTCAATATGAGGTAAAAAGGTATTTCACAAAAAAAGTATATGGTTTTTGCACCTGCTGGTGTAACTACGGCAGTGGTTTCATTAATTTCTTTTTCTTTTTTTATGGTGGTCCTAATGCTGGATTCATTTATATTGAAATGGCAAGCAACCACAGCTGCAGACCTCAACCTATGGTACATATCAAGCAACTCAACTTTTTCTTGCAATTCCATGAGTTTTCTCTGCTTCTTGGTAGTACTCACAGCATCCCTAGTGGCACTTCTTATGAGTTCCATGGTATTATTCAAAGTTTATGGTACTGCAATAAACAAGATAAGAAATATGCAAGCAGCTCAAGAGATCACATTTTACTAAGATGGGTAATTTAATGTAGAAAGCAACTGCTCATTTGGAGATAAGTATCACATGGCATTTTAAACAAATGCAACACTTGAGCTCACCGCAACAGCAACAGGGGTTGGCTATGAAATCATTGCAGTAGTGCAGTATGTACTACAGTTAATTTTTTTTTTTTTTTTTTTGAGACAACAGTCTTGCTCTGTCGCCCAGGTTGGAGTGCGGTGGTGCTATCTTGGCTCACTGTAACCTCTGGCTCCCAGGTTCAAGCAATTCTCTGCCTCAGCCTCCTGAGTAGCTGGGATTACAGGCACCCACCATCACGCCTGGCTAATTTTTTC